>NC_057794.1:86539498-86759045 GCF_018294505.1 Triticum aestivum | reverse complement strand
AAGAAAATAAGAAGAGGAAAGAAAGAAGAAGAGGAGAGGAAAAGAAGAGGAGAAATAAATAAGAAGAAGAAAAAAGAAGGAAAAGAAGAGGAGAAGAATAAAGGAATAGTGGAGAAGAAGAGAAAATAGAATATTCTATTTTCTCTTCTTCTCCACTATTCCTTTCTTCTTCTCCTCTTTTTTTTCTTCTTTTTTTCTTCGATCTTCTCCTCTAGCTATTCCTTTCTTCGAGGGTTCTATAGGGTCGAGGGATCGAGGGTCGAGGGTTCCAGGGTCGTCTAAGGGTCGAGGGTTCCAGGGTCGTCGAGGGTTCGAGGGGTCGAGGATCGCCGAGGGGTCGAGAGAGGTTTCCTAGTGTCAAAGTATTGAAGAAATCCATGGCTTCATCATTAGCCGGAAGTAACCAGGGCATGACGAAGTCCTCCAAAGTTATTTTGGAATGGTGTCCCGGATAGGATAATTTGCCTTTTTGTATGAATTTCCGCAAAGGCCTTCCAAATAACGATATTTGGAAGGTGTTGCTGAACTTTGTACCAAAAAGCAAATTATCTTATCTGGGACTCCGTTCCAAAATAACTTTGGAGAGCTTCGTACCATCATGCACATGTTACTTTCGCCTAATGATGAAGACATGGTTTTGTTGAATCCTTTGACACTAGGCAACCTTCCGACCCCTCGGCGATCCTCTCGAACATGAGAGGAAGAAGAGGATAAAAAAAGAAGAGGAAGAAGAAAAAAAAGAGGCGAAGAAAGAATAGAGGAGTTTCTCCTCTATTCTTTCTTCTCCTCTTTTTTTTCTTCTTCTTCCTCTTTTTTTATCGGGAACGAGGGTCGTCGAGGGACATATAAATGTAGTGTCATCGTTGTCGATATATACCCCCTCTCGATAGCTTCAACACGTGGGGGGTCGAGGCCACTAATTAATATATATGATTCCTTACTATGATTAGGTAGCTAGTTCTACGTTTGGCACTAATATATCCATCTGTCATGTTTGAATAATAATTGCCATGTTGTAAATATTTGTAGAAACTATGGACACCGCCCGAGACGAAGTAAAAGAAGCGTTGTTGAGGGACATAATCGCAGAAGGAAGTGCTGTCGTCTCGTTGTTTCTCAACGACACCGATGGTCTGGAAGGAGAGGGTGAAGAAGCTGGCTACGGTGACCTAATTCCGGTGCAAGAAGAAGAACATGAGGACGGCTCCGGTGACCCAATGCTGGTGCAAGAAGGAGACCGGGATGACGGCTCCGGTGACTGAACCGAGTCCGGCCAGGTATATATATTAGTTAAGCCTGTGCTGACTAGCTGATTGATGCATTCATTGTTTTGGTATGTACACATATTAATTAAGTCTTTGTTCTTTTTTCTAGCCCTCTGAATCGAGCACAACTTCGGTAAAGAGACGAGGCCCGAAGAAAAAGTTGAGCTCGGATGAAAAGTTTGAGATCATAGCAATCGCGCCCGACGGCCAACCGATTGAATCCCTCCAGACAAAGAGCGCATTTATTGCTCAGTGCGGGGTTCTGGTTAGGGACAAGATCCCGATAAGCATCCAACAATGGTTTAAGCCGGCTACAGAAGACCCTGAGGTGTCTTATGTCAATGATATGCAGAAAAATGATCTTTGGACTGAGCTGAAGTCAAATTTCACCCTACCGCCAGAGGATAATCCAGAGAACCCAGTTAAAGAGCAATTAATCAAGTCTTTTGCTCTTAAGAGGATGGCAGAACTATTCAGGAGGTGGAAGAAAGAGCTGAATAAGTTTGTCGAAAATAATGAGACACCAGAATTCAAGGGCAGATATGAGAAGATCAGAGATCACTGGCCCGCATTTGTGGTCCACAAGACATCGGAAAAGAGTAAGAAAATGTCGGCGACAAACAAGCAAAATGCTACGAAGATGATGCTTCACCATCGCACGGGGTCAGGTGGCTACCTCGTAGCCCGGCCTAAGTGGGCCAAGACTGAGAATGATCTGGTTGATAAAGGGATCGAACCAGAGACAATTAGCTGGCCAGACCCATGCCGGACTTGGTTCTTCGGGGCTGGCGGAACCTTGGATCCTGTAATAGGGAAGTGCATTTGGACGAACGATCAAATGGACATACCAGTCAGGAAGCTTAAGCAGTATATCGAAGCAGCGCAGCAAGGGAAGTTCTTTCCAAACAGAGAGAATGACGAGCTCACAATGGCCCTCGGGAATCCTGAGCACCCTGGACGGACACGAGGCACGCCAGGCTCCATTCCGTGGAAGGTTGGGTTTCCGGACGCAGGCGTTTACAAATCCCATGAGAGGAGGAAAAAAGTGCAGCAGACCCAAATGCAGGCGCTGCAAGCAAGGGTAGACGCGATAGAGGAACGAGAAGCAAATCACAGCAAACGTACTGCTGAAGCTTCCCCCGAAGCTACCCCGCCATCTCAGCGCAGAAGCAGCATGGCTTCCACCGAGCTGCTTCAGCCGGAGCATGCCTTGATGGCTCCTGCCAGCTATCCCGTGGATGCTATCACGGAGTCTCAAAATTGCCACCTTATGACGCAATGGATGAATTTGAAGGTCAAGGCGGCTGTTGGCTCTGTTTATCCTACTGAACCCGGTGCAACTTTTCACTACCGGCCGATTCCAGAAGGATATGCTAGGGTGATGATGGATGAAATAACGGAGGGATTTGAGGACCTCCAGCTTGACCACCCTACCGGTGAAGGGGAGACTCGGCTGGGGTCTGCTCTGAAGACTCCATGCCTATGGCGGAAGGAGCTCATCAACCTTCCGAACTGGACGCCTCCGCCTCCTCCTCCTCCTCTGGCGAGTCAGGGCACTCCGCCTCCTCCACCGCCTCCTCCTCCGGTGAGTGACGATCAGGTCCCTCGGCCGGCTCCTTCTCCGGCGCGTGGCGGCACTCCGCCTGCACCGGCGCGCCCGAGCAGCCAGCCTCCTCCTTCTCCGCCTCGTCAGCAAGGCCGGAAGAGACCCACCGCCGCTCCAGCAGCTGCTCCGGCGCGTCGTAGTCCTTATCCTCTGCCTCGTAAGCAAGTAAAGAAGACAACCGCTTCGTCTGCTCGGCTGGCGTCTAGCAGTACAACCAGAGGCGGGAGGACATACTGAAGGAAATATGCCCTAGAGGCAATAATAAAGTTATTATTTATTTCCTTATATCATGATAAATGTAATTATTCATGCTAGAATTGTATTAACCGGAAACATAATACATGTGTGAATACATAGACAAACAGAGTGTCACTAGTATGCCTCTACTAGACTAGCTCATTAATCAAAGATGATTATGTTTCCTAACCATGAACAAAGAGTTTTTATTTTATTAACGAGGTCATATCATTAGTTGAATGATCTGATTGACATGACCCATTCCATTAGCTTAGCACCCGATCGTTTAGTATGTTGCTATTGCTTTCTTCATGACTTATACATGTTCCTATGACTATGAGATTATGCAACTCCCGTTTGCCGGAGGAACACTTTGGGTGCTACCAAACGTCACAACGTAACTGGGTGATTATAAAGGAGTACTACAGGTGTCTCCAAAGGTAGATGTTGGGTTGGCGTATTTCGAGATTAGGATTTGTCACTCCGATTGTCGGAGAGGTATCTCTGGGCCCTCTCGGTAATGCACATCACATAAGCCTTGCAAGCATTACAACTAATATGTTAGTTGTGAGATGATGTATTACAGAACGAGTAAAGAGACTTGTCGGTAACGAGATTGAACTAGGTATTGGATACCGACGATCGAATCTCGGGCAAGTAACAGACCGATGACAAAAGGAACAACGTATGTTGTTATGCGGTCTGACCGATAAAGATCTTCGTAGAATATGTAGGAGCCAATATGGGCATCCAGGTCCCGCTATTGGTTATTGACCGGAGACGTGTCTCGGTCATGTCTACATTGTTCTCGAACCGTAGGGTCCGCACGCTTAAAGTTACGATGATAGTTATTATGAGTTTATGCATTTTGATGTATCGAAGTTAGTTTGGAGTCCCATATGTGATCACGGACATGACGAGGAGTCTCGGAATGGTCGAGACATAAAGATTGATATATTGGATGACTATATTCGGACACCGGAAGGGTTCCGGAGAAGTTTCGGATAAAACCGGAGTACCGGAGGGGTTACCGGAACCCCTCGGGGGGTTAATGGGCCTTATGGGCCTAATGTGGAGAAGAGGAAGGGGCTGCCAGGGCAGGCCGCGCTCCCCTCTCTCCCTAGTCCGAATTGGACAAGGAGGGAGGGGCGCCGCCCCCCCTTTCCTATTCTCCCTCCACCTCTCCTAGTTGGACAAGGAACGGGGAGGGGAGTCCTACTCCCGGTAGGAGTAGGACTCCTCCTGCGCCCTCCTCTAGGCCGGCGCACCCCCCCCCCCCCTTGGATCCTTTATATACGGAGGCAGGGGGGCACCCTAGAACACACAAGTTGATCTTCGTGATCGTTCCTTAGCCGTGTGCGGTGCCCCCCTCCACCATATTCCACCTCGATCATATCGTTGTAGTGCTTAGGCGAAGCCCTGCGTCGGTAGAACATCAAGATCGTCACCACGCCGTCGTGCTGACGGAACTCTTCCCCGACGCTTTGCTGGATCGGAGCCCGGGGATCGTCATCAAGCTGTACGTGTGCTAAGAACTCGGAGGTGCCGGAGTAACGGTGCTTGGATCGGTTGGATTGGGAAGAAGACGTACGACTACTTCCTCTACGTTGTGTCAACGCTTCCGTTGCGATCTACAAGTGTACGTAGATCATACTCTCCCCTCGTTGCTATGCATCACCATGATCTTGCGTGTGCGTAGGAAATTTTTTGAAATTACTACGTTCCCCAACAGTGGCATCCGAGCCTAGGTTTTTTGGTTTGATGTTATTTGCACGAGTAGAACACAAGTGAGTTGTGGACGATACAAGTCATACTGCCTACTAGCATGTCATACTTTGGTTCGGCGGTATTGTTGGACGAGACAACCCGGACCAACCTTACGCGTACGCTTACGCGAGACCGGTTCCCTCGACGTGCTTTGCACATAGATGGCTTGCAGGCGACTGTCTCTCCAACTTTAGTTGAACCGAGTGTGGCTACGCCCGGTCCTTGCGAAGGTTAAAACAGAGTCTATTTGACGAACTATCGTTGTGGTTTTGATGCGTAGGTGAGATTGGTTCTTACTTAAGCCCGTAGCAGCCACGTAAAACTTGCAACAACAAAGTAGAGGACGTCTAACTTGTTTTTGCAGGGCATGTTGTGATGTGATATGGCCAAGACATGATGCTAAATTTTATTGTATGAGATGATCATGTTTTGTGACCGAGTTATCGGCAACTGGCAGGAGCCATATGGTTGTCGCTTTATTGTATGCAATGCAATCGCGATGTAATGCTTTACTTTATTACTAAGCGGTAGTGATAGTCGTGGAAGCATAAGATTGGCGAGACGACAACGATGCTACGATGGAGATCAAGGTGTCGCGCCGGTGACGATGGTGATCATGACGGTGCTTCGGAGATGGAGATCACAGGCACAAGATGATGATGGCCATATCATATCACTTATATTGATTGCATGTGATATTTATCTTTTATGCATCTTTTCTTGCTTTGATTGACGGTAGCATTATAAGATGATCTCTCACTAAATTATCAAGAAGTGTTCTCCCTGAGTATGCACCGTTGCGAAAGTTCTTCGTGCTGAGACACCACATGATGATCGGGTGTGATAGGCTCTACGTTCAAATACAACGGGTGCAAAACAGTTGCACATGCGGAATACTCAGGTTATACTTGACGAGCCAAGCATATACAGATATGGCCTCGGAACACGGAGACCGAAAGGTCGAGCGTGAATCATATAGTAGATATGATCAACATAGTGATGTTCACCAATGAAACTACTCCATCTCACGTGATGATCGGACATGGTTTAGTTAATTTGGATCACGTGATCACTTAGAGGATTAGAGGGATGTCTATCTAAGTGGGAGTTCTTAAGTAATATGATTAATTGAACTTAAATTTATCATGAACTTAGTCCCTGGTAGTATCTTGCTTGTTTATGTTGATTGTAGATAGATGGCTCGTGCTGTTGTTCCGTTGAATTTTAATGCGTTCCTTGAGAAAGCAAAGTTGAAAGATGATGGTAGCAATTACACGGACTGGGTCCGTAACTTGAGGATTATCCTCATTGTTGCACAGAATAATTATGTCCTGGAAGCACCGCTGGGTGCCAGGCCTGCTGCTGGAGCAACACCAGATGTTATGAACGTCTGGCAGAGCAAAGCTAATGACTACTCGATAGTTCAGTGTGCCATGCTTTACGGCTTAGAATCGGGACTTCAACGATGTTTTGAACGTCATGGAGCATATGAGATGTTTCAGGAGTTGAAGTTAATATTTCAAGCAAATGCCCGGATTGAGAGATATGAAGTCTCCAATAAGTTCTATAGCTGCAAGATGGAAGAGAACAGTTCTGTCAGTGAGCATATACTCAAAATGTCTGGGTATAATAATCACTTGATTCAATTGGGAGTTAATCTTCCAGATGATTGCGTCATTGACAGAATTCTCCAATCACTGCCACCAAGCTACAAGAGCTTCGTGATGAACTATAATATGCAAGGGATGAACAAGACTATTCCCGAGCTCTTCGCAATGCTGAAAGCTGTGGAGGTAGAAATCAAAAAGGAGCATCAAGTGTTGATGGTTAACAAAACCACTAGTTTCAAGAAAAAGGGCAAAGGGAAGAAGAAGGGGAACTTCAAGAAGAACGGCAAGCAAGTTGCTGCTCAAGAGAAGAAACCCAAGTCTGGACCTAAGCCTGAAACTGAGTGCTTCTACTGCAAGCAGACTGGTCACTGGAAGCGGAACTGCCCAAAGTATTTGGCGGATAAGAAGGATGGCAAGGTGAACAAAGGTATATATGATATACATGTTATTGATGTGTACCTTACTAATGCTCGCAGTAGCACCTGGGTATTTGATACTGGTTCTGTTGCTAATATTTGCAACTCGAAACAGGGGCTACGGATTAAGCGAAGATTGGCTAAGGAAGAGGTGACGATGCGTGTGGGAAACGGTTCCAAAGTTGATGTGATCGCGGTCGGCACGCTACCTCTACATCTACCTTCGGGATTAGTATTAGACCTAAATAATTGTTATTTGGTGCCAGCGTTAAGCATGAACATTATATCTGGATCTTGTTTGATGCGAGACGGTTATTCATTTAAATCAGAGAATAATGGTTGTTCTATTTATATGAGTAATATCTTTTATGGTCACGCACCCTTGAAGAGTAGTCTATTCTTATTGAATCTCGAGAGTAGTGATACACATATTCATAATGTTGAAGCCAAAAGATGCAGAGTTGATAATGATGGTGCAACTTATTTGTGGCACTGCCGTTTAGGTCATATCGGTGTAAAGCGCATGAAGAAACTCCATACTGATGGACTTTTGGAACCACTTGATTATGAATCGCTTGGTACTTGCGAACCGTGCCTCATGGGAAAGATGACTAAAACACCATTCTCCGGTACTATGGAGAGAGCAACAGATTTGTTGGAAATCATACATACAGATGTATGTGGTCCGATGAATATTGAAGCTCGTGGCGGATATCGTTATTTTCTCACCTTCACAGATGATTTAAGCAGATACGGGTATATCTACTTAATGAAACATAAGTCTGAAACATTTGAAAAGTTCAAAGAATTTCAGAGTGAAGTGGAAAATCATCGTAACAAGAAAATAAAGTTTCTACGATCTGATCGTGGAGGAGAATATTTGAGTTACGAGTTTGGTGTACATTTGAAAAATTGTGGAATAGTTTCGCAACTCACGCCACCCGGAACACCACAGCGTAATGGTGTGTCCGAACGTCGTAATCGTACTTTACTAGATATGGTGCGATCTATGATGTCTCTTACTGATTTACCGCTATCGTTTTGGGGATACGCTCTAGAGATGGCCGCTTTCACGTTAAATAGGGCACCATCAAAATCCGTTGAGACGACGCCTTATGAACTGTGGTTTGGCAAGAAACCAAAGTTGTCGTTTCTGAAAGTTTGGGGCTGCGATGCTTATGTGAAAAAGCTTCAACCTGATAAGCTCGAACCCAAATCGGAGAAATGTATCTTCATAGGATATCCAAAGGAAACTATTGGATACACCTTCTATCACAGATCCGAAGGCAGGAATTTTGTTGCTAAATTCAGAAACTTTCTGGAGAAGGAGTTTCTCTCGAAAGAAGTGAGTGGGAGGAAAGTAGAACTTGACGAGGTAACTGTACCTGCTCCCTTGTGGAAAGTAGTACATCACAGAAAACTGTTTTTGCGACACCTACACCAATACGTGAGGAAGTTAATGATAATGATCATGAAACTTCAGAACAAGATACTACTGAACCTCGTAGATCAACCAGAGTAAGATCCACACCAGAGTGGTACGGTAATCCAGTTCTGGAAGTCATGCTACTAGATCATGATGAACCTACGAACTATGAAGAAGCGATAGTGAGCCCAGATTCCGCAAAGTGGCTTGAAGCCATGAAATCTGAGATGGGATCCATGTATGAGAACAAAGTATGGACTTTGGTTGACTTGCCCGATGATCGGCAAGCAATTGAGAATAAATGGATCTTCAAGAAAAAGACTGACGCTGACGGTAATGTTACTGTCTATAAAGCTCGACTTGTCGCAAAAGGTTTTCGACAAGTTCAAGGGGTTGACTACGATGAGACCTTCTCACCCGTAGCGATGCTTAAGTCTGTCCGAATCATGTTAGCAATTGCCGCATTTTATAATTATGAAACTTGGCAGATGGATGTCAAAACTGCATTCCTGAATGGATTTCTGGAAGAAGAGTTGTATATGATGCAACCAGAAGGTTTTGTTGATCCAAAGGGAGCTAACAAAGTGTGCAAGCTCCAGCGATCCATTTATGGACTGGTGCAAGCCTCTCGGAGTTGGAATAAACGCTTTGATAGTGTGATCAAAGCATTTGGGTTTATACAGACTTTTGGAGAAGCCTGTATTTACAAGAAAGTGAGTGGGAGCTCTGTAGCATTTCTGATATTATATGTGGATGACATATTATTGATTGGAAATGATATAGAATTTCTGGATAGCATAAAGGGATACTTGAATAAGAGTTTTTCAATGAAAGACCTCAGTGAAGCTGCTTACATATTAGGCATAAAGATCTTAGAGATAGATCAAGACGCTTAATTGGACTTTCACAAAGCACATACCTTGACAAGATTTTGAAGAAGTTCAAAATGGATCAAGCAAAGAAAGGGTTCTTGCCTGTGTTACAAGGTGTGAAGTTGAGTCAGACTCAATGCCCGACCACTGCAGAAGATAGAGAGAAAATGAAAGATGTTCCCTATGCTTCAGCCATAGGCTCTATCATGTATGCAATGCTGTGTACCAGACCTGATGTGTGCCTTGCTATAAGTTTAGCAGGGAGGTACCAAAGTAATCCAGGAGTGGATCACTGGACAGCGGTCAAGATCATCCTGAAATACCTGAAAAGGACTAAGGATATGTTTCTCGTATATGAAGGTGACAAAGAGCTCACCGTAAAAGGTTACGTTGATGCAAGCTTTGACACTGATCCGGATGATTCTAAATCGCAAACCGGATACGTGTTTACATTGAACGATGGAGCTGTCAGTTGGTGCAGTTCTAAACAAAGCGTCGTAGCAGGATCTACATGTGAAGCGGAGTACATAGCTGCTTCGGAAGCAGCGAACGAAGGAGTCTGGATGAAGGAGTTCATATCCGATCTAGGTGTCATACCTAGTGCATCGGGTCCAATGAAAATCTTTTATGACAATACTGGTGCAATTGCCCTGGCAAAGGAATCCAGATTTCACAAAAGGACCAAGCACATCAAGAGACGCTTCAATTCCATCCGGGATCTAGTCCAGGTGGGAGACATAGAGATTTGCAAGATACATACGGATCTGAATGTTGCAGACCCGTTCACTAAGCCTCTTCCACGAGCAAAACATGATCAGCACCAAGACTCCATGGGTGTTAGAATCATTACAGTTTAATCTAGATTATTGACTCTAGTGCAAGTGGGAGACTGAAGGAAATATGCCCTAGAGGCAATAATAAAGTTATTATTTATTTCCTTATATCATGATAAATGTTTATTATTCATGCTAGAATTGTATTAACCGGAAACATAATACATGTGTGAATACATAGACAAACAGAGTGTCACTAGTATGCCTCTACTAGACTAGCTCGTTAATCAAAGATGGTTATGTTTCCTAACCATGAACAAAGAGTTTTTATTTGATTAACTAGGTCATATCATTAGTTGAATGATCTGATTGACATGACCCATTCCATTAGCTTAGCACCCGATCGTTTAGTATGTTGCTATTGCTTTCTTCATGACTTATACATGTTCCTATGACTATGAGATTATGCAACTCCCGTTTGCCGGAGGAACACTTTGGGTGCTACCAAACGTCACAACGTAACTGGGTGATTATAAAGGAGTACTACAGGTGTCTCCAAAGGTAGATGTTGGGTTGGCGTATTTCGAGATTAGGATTTGTCACTCTGATTGTCGGAGAGGTATCTCTGGGCCCTCTCGGCAATGCACATCACATAAGCCTTGCAAGCATTACAACTAATATGTTAGTTGTGAGATGATGTATTACAGAACGAGTAAAGAGAGTTGCCGGTAACGAGATTGAACTAGGTATTGGATACCGACGATCGAATCTCGGGCAAGTAACATACAGATGACAAAAGGAACAATGTATGTTGTTATGCGGTCTGACCGATAAAGATCTTCATAGAATATGTAGGAGCCAATATGGGCATCCAGGTCCCGCTATTGGTTATTGACCGGAGACGTGTCTCGGTCATGTCTACATTGTTCTCAAACCGTAGGGTCCACACGCTTAAAGTTACGATGATAGTTATTATGAGTTTATGCATTTTGATGTACCGAAGTTAGTTCGGAGTCCCAGATGTGATCACGGACATGACGAGGAGTCTCGGAATGGTCGAGACATAAAGATTGATATATTGGATTACTATATTCGGACACCGGAAGGGTTTCAGAGAAGTTTCGGATAAAACCGGAGTACCGGAGGGGTTACCGGAACCCCTCGGGGGGTTAATGGGCCTTATGGGCCTAATGTGGAGAAGAGGAAGGGGCTGCCAGGGCAGGCCGCGCGCCCCCTCTCTCCCTAGTCCGAATTGGACAAGGAGGGAGGGGCGGCGCCCCCCCTTTCCTATTCTCCCTCCACCTCTCCTAGTTGGACAAGGAACGGGGAGGGGAGTCCTACTCCCGGTAGGAGTAGGACTCCTCCTGCGCCCTCCTCTAGGCCGGCGCACCACCCCCCTTGGATCCTTTATATACGGAGGCAGCGGGGCACCCTAGAACACACAAGTTGATCTTCGTGATCGTTCCTTAGCCGTGTGCGGTGCCCCCCTCCACCATATTCCACCTCGATCATATCGTTGTAGTGCTTAGACGAAGCCCTGCGTCGGTAGAACATCAAGATCGTCACCATGCCATCATGCTGACGGAACTCTTCCCCGACGCTTTGCTGGATCGGAGCCCGGGGATCGTCATCGAGCTGTACGTGTGCTAAGAACTCGGAGGTGCCGGAGTAACGGTGCTTGGATCGGTCGGATCGGGAAGAAGACGTACGACTACTTCCTCTACGTTGTGTCAACGCTTCCGTTGCGATCTACAAGGGTACGTAGATCATACTCTCCCCTCATTGCTATGCATCACCATGATCTTGCGTGTGCGTAGGAATTTTTTTGAAATTACTACGTTCCCCAACACATACAGATTCGGTCCTTCTCTGAAGAGTCCACAGAAGTTACCATACGAGAGGACCCCGGAGGAGAACGCAAATATCGCGCGAACCAAAGTGGATGACTGGTTTCAAGGGTTGATAGCAAAGAGACATCCACCTCCGGAGGAGAAGGTAGATCCGGTGAAAGTGAAGCGCACTCTGGCGGCCCTGGCAAAACCACCCAAGTCTCCGCCGAAAGGCAACTATGAGCGCATTATTGCAAAGACATGGGCCGAAGCGGAGCGGTCGGGAAGTACAGTCCGTGATCAAAGGATGAAAGAACGACAAGCAGCTGGGAAACAAATTGCCCAGCTCGGCGAACAAGCGAAGCAATTGTGCCCCCCCCAAGGTGCCTAGCGACATCGTCGATCCGAGGATGGTGCCCGGTTATGGCAATGTTGACGATTACCTGCCCGACGATGTACATTATGATCCCATGGAGGTGCAGATACACAGATACGAGTACGGGAAGCCTCTCGTCAAAGATGAAAAATCTTTAACAACGATGATGCGAAGATTACATGATTGGTACTTGAAAATCTGTAGAGAGTCTGGGGGGAGGAGTACTTTGTATGCGAGAGTTAAACCGGAGCATGACCTCGTTGGAATTGAACTGTTGCCTATTCCATTTGAGGAGTTCTATCAGTTTTTCAATCAATTGGCCCTCAATAAAACAACGATCACCTGCTACTGTCTGTAAGTACTACTACTTCTGTCATTAAGTCTCTCTATATAGCTCATCTCTTTCATTGCATGTATTTATAATTATCCTCACTATATTATGCAGAATGAAGATCGCCGAATTGAAGAAAAGACAAATCGGTGATATTGGGTTCGTTAACACATATCTCATAGATGCAACTGAGGTTGAACATCGTCCCGGAGATACCGAGGCCAACTTGCTAAGATCATTCAGAAAAAATGAAAACAAGGATATAATACTCTTTCCTTACAACTTCAAGTGAGTGTTACTGTTTTGTGCATATTCAGTTTCCCTTATATATTAGTCCAGGTTATAGTAATGTAATTGATGAGTTATGCATGCGTGTGCAGTTTCCACTATATTCTCCTAGAGATTAGGCTTGAGCAGGGAGTAGTAACCTTCTTGGACTCTAAACGAAAAGATCCCCAGGAGTATGCGGACATGACTGAAATCCTCAAGAAGTAAGTTAAATCGATCATTATCCACCATATCAGCAACTTTGTTCATTTCCTGATATCAAGTAATTGTTTTCTTTGTCCGGCAGGGTTTGGAAAAAATTCACCAGAAAAGTTCCGGGACTGCCGAAGGAGCTGGAATTTAGACACCCAAAAGTAAGTACTATAGTAGCATGTTCCGCGCATCTCCTAGTGATTCAAGCGCTAGTTTCATCAATACCATTTAGCATTCTTGCTTATCAGTTTGATTGACCTCTATTTCTTATAAAGTGGTTGTGGCAGGAACAAGGGAATGATTTCTGTGGATACTACGTCTGCGAGTCCATCCGCCACACGACCTGTGAGCGGGGCGGGTACTCTGACGAACAACATGAAGTACGTAAATAACAACATTCACAATTTTATTTTATTACCATCATTTGTATTGAGTTTCATTCATTCACATATATATGTATTGACCCCCTTCTTCAAATTAGATGTTTCGGAAGCGGGATGAACTCCTAGCACCAGCTCGCATGTGAGCAATTCAAGAGGAATTGGCGGCATTCTTTCTTGACCACGTGATTGCTGAAGACGGAGAATACTATGTGGACCATGAGTCCGTATGATTATATTTGTAAGAGATAATTATTGTATATATGTAGCCGGTAGTGTCGGATAGATATACGAGAACTTGTTGTTCGACCAATCTCTCGGAGAAGGAGAGGTGGTTGATATCACTTCTCTCTGTATGCATATATGTTCATGATGATCTTCTGTTTCCTTCATTTGCTTACTAGCTAGCTAGCGTGTCTAGTCCTCTCTATACGTATGTATAGTACGTAGCGTCGACCAAGCACGGACATAAGAGAGGACACTTCTCTCTATTAATTATAGCTAGCTAACACAATATATGAAACACCTAAATTAACCCCCCAAACCCCCCAAACCCCCCCCCCCTTTCAAAAAAAAACAAAAACCCCAGCCACAGAAATGCTGACGCGTGGATGCCTATTGGTCCCGGTTGGTGTCACCAACCGGGACCAAAGGGTCTCCTGCCTGGGCTCCGCGCACAGGCCACGTGGAGGCCCATCAGTCCCGGTTCTGGATTGAACCGAGACTAAAGGGACAGGGCATTAGTACCGACACTTTAGTCCCGGTTCAGGAACCGGGACTAAAGGCCCTTAAGAACCGGGACAACATGCCCTTTTTCTACCAGTGCTAGGAGAAGGAAAGGTAGGGGGAAGGGGAGAAGGAAGGAGAGGGAGGAAAGGAGGAAAGGGGGGCCGCCCCCTAGTCCAATTCGGTTTGGGCTAGGGGGCCGCGCGCCCTGCCTCCTCTCTTCCACCACTTGGCCCGTGAGGCCCAATACTTCTTCCTCGTATTTCCGTAACTCCCCGGTACTCCGAAAAATACCCGAATCACTCGGAACCTTTCTGATGTCCGAATATAGTCGTCCAATATATCGATCTTTACGTCTCGACCATTTAGAGACTCCTCGTCATGTCCCTAATCTCACCCGGGACTCCGAACTACCTTCGTTACATCAAATCACATAAACTCATAATATCGATCATCACCGAACGTTAAGCGTGCGGACCCTACGGGTTCGAAAACTATGTAGACATGACCGAGACACGTCTCTGGTCAATAACCAATAGCAGAACCTGGATGTTCATATTGGCTCCTACATATTCTACGAAGATCTTTATCTGTCAAACCGCATAACAACATACATTGTTCCCTTTGTCATCGGTATGTTACTTGCCCGAGATTCGATCATCGGTATCTCAATACCTAGTTCAATCTCATTACCAGCAAGTCTCTTTACTCGTTCTGTAATGCACTATCCCGCAACTAACTCATTAGTTGCATTGCTTGCAAGGCTTATAGTGATGTGCATTACCGAGAGGGCTCAGAGATATCTCTCCGACAATCGGAGTGACAAATCCTAATCTCAATCTATGCCAACTCAACAAGTACCATCGGAGACACCTGTAGAGCACCTTTAGAATCACCCAGTTATGTTGTGACGTTTGGTAGCACACAAAGTGTTCCTTCGGTAATCGGGAGTTGCATAATCTCATAGTCATAGGAACATGTATAAGTCATGAAGAAGGCAATAGTAGTAAACTAAAAAGATCAAGTGCTAAGCTAACGGAATGGGTCAAGTCAATCACATCATTCTCCTAATGATTTGATCCCGTTTATCAAATGACAACTCATGTCTATGGTTAGGAAACATAACCATCTTTGATTAACGAGCTAGTCAAATAGAGGCATACTAGTGACACTCTGTTTGTCTATGTATTCACACATGTATTATGTTTTCGGTTAATACAATTCTAGCGTGAATAGTAAAAATTTATCATGAAATAAGGAAATAAATAATAACTTTATTATTGCCTCTAGGGCATATTTCCTTCACATGGAAATCATCGAGATCATCGTTGGAGGGTGCAAGGTGGAGATGGCGAAGTTGCGAGTCGTCATCAAGGTGTGCACATGAGTTCTTGTAAGGTGCGTCCAAGAGCTTAGGTGTGTGAATCTTCCGCTGCAGTTGAGATGCGTCACCGGCGAAGGAGAGTTTAGAGTGAGAGTGGATGGAAAAAGGAAATTGTGCCTTGCGTTTCCGTTCGTGATTAAGGAGTTCCGGCGAGTTCATATACGATGAAGTTGAGTTACACGTATATGGCGGGTTGTGATGTCGTCGGACGGGAAGCGTCGTTTGATAAGTTGTGTCACCAATGGCAAGAGGCGAAGTGAAGATGAGGCGGGTGAACAGATGTGTTTCCCCGTGTGCATTCAACCGATGAGAAGATGAAGATCAGCGTGAAGATGGACGTGCACCAGTTAAGTTGAGTTCCTGCATAAGGCTATGTGTGTTTAGTCTGCATGTAGCACGCTAAGATGTGACAGTGTGGCTGGTAGTCCGGATAATCGTTGGTTAAAATCTATGAGTCCGTATGCAAATGAAGTTGTGGTGACGATGAAGTGGTGGCCGTCGTTGCATGAAGAGAGAGAAGTTGTGATCTGGTAAGTCGCGTCATCGGAGGCAACGGGCGTGACAAGATGAATAGAGAATCGTCTGTGTGTCTCATCAAGCGAAGAATCAGATGTTTGGATTAGGCGATGAATGTTAGCTTAATTCAAACTTATTAGTCTGCAAGTCTATGTTAGTTTGTAGTAGTATAAGAAAAGCTAGCTTGAGTCGGTTTGCTTTCCTTGTATTAGTGATGTCCGGCCAGAATTAGTAAGGGTGTGATCAGCGTGCTAGTTATTAGATTAGGAAAATACCTAGTACGTAGTAGTATTTGGAGTTGATGTTCGAATAGGATTTGTGTCCGGCTAGCTAAGCATCCCTGCGTATATATATATGCACAGGGTGTTGCGTGAGTTTTGAACCGAGAGAAAACCAAAAAATCGAGAAAAGAGAAATAGAAAGAGGAATTAGAAGGTGCCAGACGCACCTTTGGTTATCAGTTCTTGTGCAAGTGCGTTCGTGTTGTTCTGATGTGATCAATTCTGAGGATGAATTTCTAACATGTATGTTAACACTTTAACTTAACCGATCTTGTAGTAAGCCATGGGTTTAACATTTTACGGATGACCACTTTTTATAATACAACATCCATTGATTATGTTTGTACTTAGAAAGTAGCATGCAATTTTCTCCCATGATTATTTGTAAACTGAAACAAATAGCAAAGTGAAGCAATTAGCAGTTAGGTGACGTGCACCCAGAGTATAGATTGGCTGATATTTTCTCCACTATCTAGAGCTTAACTTGACAAACGCAAATTTCTAAAAGAAAGGTAATATGGCAGTTATTAAATTTGTAATATACTATATTACCCTGTTTGCTCAGAGTGTCTTGCTCCTCATAATCCTATATATGGACTAGCCATACCCGCGCGGCGGCACGCCGCTCCCCGCCGGTACGTCATGTTTTATTTTATCTACTGAATTTTAGTTGAAAATAGGAAAACCGTAGATAAGCTTGTAATTACGAAAAGGAAAGTCTTTGCATAGAAGCAAATCGAAAAAGATTCACCTTAGAAGATAGAAAGTACCAAAAACAAGGGTGATGTCAACACTTAGATCTTGGTTGATGGTGGCGTTGAAAAAGTTTTCTATTGAATTGGCTAGAAATAGGGAAATTCATTGTTGAAGAACTGAACTAATACTTGCTTAAAGCTCCAGCTACAGTTTGTATATTAGATGAGATTAGAATTTTCTACTTTGTACTGGATTGAAACCATTATTGCCTCTCAGTCTCTAAATGGTACTGGCCTAGGGTGGTGAAGTAACCGATATACAATGTAAGCTTTCGTCTGATGTGACTCATCAAAACAAACACCTCATGAAACTTTTGATGCAAGTTTGAACGGCACAAAGCAACTAAGGATTGCAAAAGAATTGCGCTATCTGTAAATTTTGTAATAAACAAACTGTGTGGCATGTACATGGACACAAACAGAGAACAAAAAAATGTTTTTATATCAGACGCAGGTTATTCCCAGCAGTTGTCTCAGCTTCTGGAGCGAATTATGCAATCTCTCAGTCCTGTTATCATCTTAGCAGTTGACTGCTGCCGAAGATGTAAAGTGGGCGATTATTTGGGACGCAAACGCGCAAAGAGAAAGAAATATAAAACATCGATGATCATTCCCATAAAAACTACCAATTCATGACTGGAGGGGAGCCCCCTGAACTACTTGTTTAGCATGGATTGAGAAGGACACCGATCCAAAAGTATATTATGTCCACTCGTGATGAGTAAGAGTTAACAATCATCTCTCCATCCAATAAAATACTAACTCTGACAACTAAGCAAAAATCCTAGAAGGAAACAGGAGAAGCCAAACTGAAGACCAAAATTAGAGATGATCGGATCACAAATAGAGCAGTCACTGAACAAATCCAAAATGTACCGTAGCGGCACCGCCTACATGTAGAAACCTTTTCCACAGCAGCAAAAGCATATCGCACTCCAGCATGAATCTCCGGAAGCCGGAGTAGCTCGGTAGCCGCAACAGGCTCCTCCCCCTCGCCTATACTTCCATACTTTTGAATGGCAAAGAATACACCTGTAATATCAGACACTACATGCAAGCATCCAGCTCCAGGTCTCCCGTTTTCCTCGCCACCTACTGCTGCAGCAACTCGCGCTCTTCTGCTCCTCCGCCATTTCTTGGGCTTCCTTGCCGTACATGTAGAGCGAAACCCAGAGGGAGAGCCCGAGCAGGTGGCCGATCCCGCGCACTGCTACACTTCAGGTCGACGGCTGCGTCCAGCGAGGCCTGCGACACGTCGCTACCGGCCACCCGCGTCTCCGAGGTGTGCAGGTGGATCCGGCCGTCGGCTTGTCGGCAAGAAAGCGTGCGCCAGCATGCCAAGGGGCCCATCGAATGCATCGCCGTTCCCCTGGTCGCCGGCGTGAAACCTGATCGTCACGTCGGCGTCGTACGTGGATGTCGTCGTCGCAGCGCGACCACTGCACGAACGCGCTCTAGAAGCGTAGCCAGGTCGATGGTCGTCTACATTGTAGATCAAGGCCACAACAACATCATAGTCGATGGCTCGAGCCTCGAGGCACACGGCCTACGACTACGAATCCTTTGGCTGGCGCTGACTACAGAGAGGTGATCGCGTCTTGGTCTCTCTGCTCGCGTGCTCCTTATCTCCTCTCCATGCTCCACGGTGCTCCATAATCTTTGTTCCGGCGAAGCGCGTCACGCCCGACGGTGCCACGTTACCGCTGCTCGCCGCGCTACAACCCTCTCAGCCCGTCGGAGGCGCGTCGTATGGAGAGCCACGACGCGGCACGCGGGGTGGCCGTGGGCATCAGCGTGTGGGATTTGTTCGTGGGGGAGGCGCGTGCTGTCGTGGCCGCTGCACGCTCCTGTTCGAGCTGCTCCGCCGGCGACGGCACGCTTGAACGCGCATCCTCGAGCCTCGTTAACTCACACCGTCTTGAATGGATTGAATGGAGAAACGACACGAGGCAATCACGGAGACAGGCCGTGCCCATGCGGCCCTTGCGAGTAGTGGATCTCCGATCGCCGTGGCCGGAGGCAGCGCCCGGAGTGGTGATGGCGTGATCGTTCCTGCGCAAAGCTGCAGTTGCAGCTCCGGCAAGCCACGGGTCGGCCGAGCCATGCAAGGACGGCCTCGTCGCTGCCATTGGGGAGGGTGAGCGTGCCGTCGACGGAAACGACGCCGCTGCGGGAGTCAACAGCGTGGCAGCTAGCGGCGCGTGGAAGGGGAGGAGTTCATGCAGTCCATGAGGACGCCGTCCGGGCGGAGCCGTGCAAAGACTCCCGAGGCGGCGTCTAAGCCGACGTCGCCCCTGTTAGCCGAGCCGACCATGGTGAAGCTACGACAACAGTGTCCATCAGTGCCTCCTACAGCCCGACCGGTACGGTCATCTGCAGAGGAAAAGAAAAAATAGACCATAAGTTCATCAGAGATGTACGACCACAAACAGAACACCAACAACGGCGATGGGCACGGAGCACCGCCGTCGCAGCCTCGTTCTTCGTCCTGCATGCACGCAACCATATCCTTGCGGTTGCGGGACTCTGGGCACGGCGGTGCGAACGTTGCAGAAGCGACGCCTCCGGATGCATGTCGAGCGCATGAGCGTCGGCGCCTACACCCTCATGCGGCAGCCTCGCCGCGAGTTCCGCGCACAGAAACAGCTGCATCCCACCGTCGCGAGCACCGCACACACTAACAGCCGCCCCCCTCTCCACCAAAACTGCTCTCGCCGGTTCCCTCCGCCGCAGGTACCAGTGCACCGAGAAAACATCAAAACAGCGATGCTCAACTGAGTTGGTGTGACGATGCGAAGGGACCGGGGCAGCGGTTGAAAACATAAAGGGCGGTGGAGATGGTGCTTTCCAAAGAGTACAGGCTAAGCGGCGATGGTGCTTTCAAGAGAACAGGATAGGGCGTAGCGCTTAAAACGTGGCATGCAAATCGCTAGAAGCATGCAGATCAGAACCATATCCATCCAGCGCCCAACCCTATAGCTATCTCGCGCGCGCGCGTTGCAACGATCAATTTCGGACAGGTAGAACTTTCCCTTTTTAGCAAATCAGGGGAGAGATGTTTGAGGTAAACTGAGCCCCACCCAGGCCCCACCCGTTGAATCAGGGGGCGATGGTGATATTAAGTTCAGGAGGGAGAGAGATTAGGGAAGGATCCCGTGATGTAGGCTTTTCCTCAGATCTGAAACGCAGCCTTGGGTGTGCCCTTCTGTCCCTGGCGACCGACAACGCGTGGAAGGAAATCGCTCGTTCCAACGCTCGCGTGCGAAGGAGCATTTCCGCCCAAGAATCCAACAGCAAAACAACAAAACCTGGGACCAATTCAAACACGGGTGCACGCAGGCAGCAAAAAGAATGTCCCCAAATCCTGCCCGGAATTGCTGCCCTACATGCAGTCAAGAAATGCTAAATGTACCAAACGAATCATCAAACCAGTTTAAAAAATTTGAAACGAAACCTTAAATCTACAAAGCAGTTGTACACCATCAGGTACCAAACAAATAGCACGTGTCACATGCGGTATTCACCATACATCATTTTCACCCAAGTGGCTAAACCTTAGAGCAAAATCTTTGGCTGGAATAGATGCCTGGGTATTTGCTCCTTGGCCGGTCATCCGATTGAAGGACAGAGAGGAGTTGGTCTTGGTCAGTTGCGCGGAGGCATGGGAAGGCTGCAGGTGATGTGGAGAAGGAAGTAGTAGTTGCGGAGGGTGTTGCACCAGCTGACATTAGGGGCATGTTTGGTTGCCCGCATGCAGTCTAACCAGACCCACACAGGATGTGCGCGGCTTATTTGTTTGTCTGGGTTGCATGTGGTTTGTGGCCCGCATAGACCTTAAAGCAGCCCGCAGCCTGGCCCGGCGGAAACAGCCGAATCGGCAGTTTCTTGCGAGCCTGGCTGGGCGCGGCAATGCGTGCGAGGTAGTTGTACGCCTCGGGCAACGCGGGAGACGGAGGGGACGTCTCATAACTCGCCCCCACTCTCCTGTCACCGTCCAGTCGCACTGTTCCCACCGCTCCCTCTCTCCCTCACCGCCCCTTCCTCTCTCTTCTGCGATGGCTCCGCCTCGCCCACCGCCGTGCCGCCCTCTGACCCCCGTCGACTAGCGCATCGCCAGCATCCAGGAGCGTTGGCTGGCCGGGCTCCAGAACTCGGGGCGGTACCTGAGGTCGGCTGCGAGCGCCGTCCCCGATCTGATGCCGGCCAATGCGGTGCCGGCCGTTCCGGCTCCGCCGCGGATTTCGGACCTCGTGGTCCTGGGCTCGGCGCTGGCGCCGTCGAGGGTGCTGCCGCTTGTTGGGACCCTATTGGGCAGGGGGTTTTCTTGACCCCCATCCAAGGGTTTTCTCCTGTCGGCGGCCCGTCCTCCTCAACCTCCAGCGTGGCGATGAGCACAGGGCCGATGCCGCAGGCCGTCGCCAGGGCCGACTCCTCCTTTGCTCCGCCACCTCTCTCCTTCCCGCTGGGGTTTTCACCCCGGCCTCTGTTCGCTGCGACTGCGTGTGCTCCGGTGAGTCAAACCCCCTCAATGCTTGCTCGTAGATGTAGATTAGGGGTTTAATTCTTAGGCATGTGCTAGTAGTTAGTGGATTCGATAGGATTAGATAGGATTGGAGTAGATCCGATTGGATGCGATCCCAATCGAATCCAATCGGACCGATATGTTCTTGTTTCGTATAGTGTGTGTCCTAGGATAATTTTCTTCTGCTACTGCTAGTGTGTCCTAGGATCTGTGTTCATGCTAGAATCCCAATGGTAGTGTGCTTTGCTAGGATCTGTGTTCATGGTAGGGTCTTGCTAGGATGTGTGTTCATGCAAATGGCATGTTCATGTTCAAGCTAGGATCATGTTCATGTTGTTGTTCATGTTGGTAACATACATGTTCAAGCTAGGGTTTGTGTTGATTGTTATACGTGCATGTAGTAGGACCATTTTAGGATGCTGCCAAATGTGCATGGTTGCGCATGGGTGCTATTGGCACTTGTTGTTGCTATTTTTAGATGTTTCCATGCTTAGGATAGTGCACCGATGAGTGGCAGTTGCAGAAAAGCAGATGCCACTGATCATTGGCACTTGCTATTGGGCAAAATGCCACTTATCAATGGCACTTTCTGTTGGGCAAGTCCATTGATCAGTGGCATTTGCGTAACAACAAGTGACATTGATAAGTGGCATTTGCTCAAAGAGTTTGTGCACTGATCAGTGGCATTTGCTCTTGGGGAAATGTCTCTGATTAGTGCCATTTTGCAAAGAGTTTGTGCACTAATACTTGTCATCTTACCTAACAAGATATTGAAGACTGACTGGGATGTGGTGGGTGGAGGAGCTCAGGTGGTGGTCGGAGCTGAGGGCGTCGAGGATTTCATCCCCATGAATAGGTCGCTCGGGACGGTGGACCTGCCTGGCAAGATCGCCTTCATGAGCCTGCCTCATTCAAGGGAACGATCTCTGAGGTAGGGCCACGAGGAGGGGGCCCGGGAGCCGTTGTGCTTCTACCAGCAGATCAAGGACAACGAGGACCTCGCCATGCTCGTCATCCCTCGCAAGTTCGTGGAGGTGATGAACACCTGGCTGGTCATCAAGCGGCTCCTACGCGTGGTCAGGCTATCGGCGAACAAGTGGTGCGTGTTTTGGGTGCAGGTCCAGAACTTCGAGGGGCATATGGTGCTTCGCCTGGGCTAGAACTACTTCTGCCGCCGCCATCGGATCGTCCCCGGCGACCACGACGTTGTGGACATATCAGGACTCGGACTGAAGGTTCAGATCTACAACCACGACTCCTTGGTCATGTGCAGGTTTCGTTGCAGCAGGCACAACTGCGTTGGTGACATTGAGCATGCTATGTAGTTAAGTTAAGTAAGGTGTTAGTGTTGAACTTTTATGGTGTGTGGCGAGACTTGTGTTGGGAACTTGTTCATATTTTGGCCAGGAGCAACACCCTAGCATGGAGCAGGGAAGGAGTATGCCCCTGCTGTTAATCTAGACTTATGCTATGTAGTTAAGTTTGCTGTCATTTCCTTGCTTGTTGTGTTAAGTTTGATGTTATTACATTGCTTGCTTTGTTTGATCTTGATGTTGTGCTGATCATGTGGTGGTAAGGCCACCACATTTGAATGGGGTGAGCAGAACACAAACACGGTTTGCAACCAAACAACTGAAGTTTGCATCTGATCATACCCTAAGCACAAAAACAACAACCAAATAGCAGGGGGTAAGTGCCCCTCCATGCGATGCAGGCAACCAAACAGGTTGCATATGCTACATATGAGGTTGCATTTCAAGAACCAGGCTGGCTGGAGATGGACATGCAATGCAACTACAGTTGCAAACTGCAACCAAACACACCCTAGATGACACTCAAGGGAAGAGGAGATGCGGTTGGGTGACTTTGAGCACCGGTCTGTTTTGCTTCTTGTCCTTTCGTGTATTGATGTGTTCACATGCGCTTGAAGTCTACTCAGATAAGCTTGACATTTTGTTAGCTCTTTAGCCTTCCTCCGGAAGAATTTCATATCGATGATTTCAGCTACCACCAAAGAAGAAAAATGTTGCTCTAGGTGATTATGATTCATTGTTCATTATAGTGGTGTTTATTGTTTCATCACATGTAAAAGTGATGAGGTGTCTTGCACAAAGCTGCTGAGTTTTGTCTTCTACTCCCTCCATTCATAAATATTTGTCTTTTTAGAGATTTCAAATGGACTACCACATACGGATGTATATAGACATATTTTAGAGTGTAGATTCACTCATTTTGCTTCGTATGTAGTCACTTGTTGAAATCTCCAGAAAGACAAATATTTAGGAACGGAGGGAGTAATAGTTGATGCATGCATTCTGTATCTTTTGTGTCTTATTTAAGATTTATAATTCCCAATATATTACAGTACACCTTTCCGTATATGATATCAAGAGTTGCTTCCTTCATCGGAATTTCGTTCTACAAAGGGCAGGTAAAAGGAAGAGGATTAGTACCTCTCTCTGATACCACGGTTCATTGTGAATACGTGCCACAATTATGTGTTTGCTGATGCTTGAACCAAACCAATGATTTGGTACAACTTCTATTGTTTCATTCATGGAATCTCAGTTTTTCCAATCATAAGAATATTCCTTCACTTTGTTTTTTATATATGCAGGTTGACGATTCTTATGTTACTGGATTTCTTCTACAAGCTGAAGTAATTCCTCTGTGTCTTCGTACTATGGAGTTGAGCACCGAACTTTCAAAACAACATGAACTCAACCCTTTGTAAATCTAATGATCATTAGTTCAGGTTGTAGCCTTTGATAATGCATGACATGTTTTTTTACCATGGCCAATTGTTCTTGTCTGAAATTTACATGATGTATCATGCCACAACCTAATTTTGTAGCCTACACTACCCGAAAGCAGCTGGTGGACAGCCCTAACCCACAGCCTGGACGGATTCTAAGACAAATTTAAGGTTATCTACATCTTCATGATCCAATTATTTAGCAATGCAAATTTTTTTCGCGGATTAGCAATGCAAACTTTGGGACAATCCTACAGGGAAGTAGTTACAACGACACTAATTTAGTGCCCCAAATATATTATAGCTCTAGGGATAATATTCCTACACACACTAGAGGCCATGTAATATATGTTAAACACTATCCTGTCATGCTACATCTCCTGTCACGTTACATCTTCAGGAGCTTGGCGTCCAAGTCTAGGTAGTTAGGGAGATCTGGTTATTGTTATGTCATTTATCTTTGTATCTCTCTACTCCCTTATCTCCATGTATCTCTCTTGTTAGTTGCTACTACCGAACCAATGTATGCCTCTGCGAGAGCTGGTCTCGCCTCAATCAATATATACCCGCGGGTTGTCATGTATGACAGTTGAGACGCTTCTACAAAACCTAATATGGTATACAGAGCCTCCCTCTTCCATCTCATCTAGCCATCATCTCCAACCTTCAGCTTACCTCCCATCGCCATGTCTTCCTCCAGCCAAATCACCTCCTCCCGCCTAAACAATACAATCTCAGAACCCCTTACTCGCACGAACTATGTTCTGTGGTGAGCCCAAGCCTGATCTCAGATCATAGGGGCAGGTCTCTTTGGATTCCTTGATCAAACAATCCCAGAACCACTAGCCACCATTACATCCAAAAACGCAGAAGGGAAAGACCAGATCACACCAAACCCAGCCTACCCCGCCTGGTTGATTCAAGATCAACAACTTGTGGCATATCTGCTCCGAAATCTCTCCAAAGAGGTCCTAGTACAGGTCGCTTCCCTAGAAAAATCCCATGCCATCTGGTCTTCTCTTGCAAACGTGTTTGCTCCTCAATCTAGATCACGTGCCAACAATTGTCGCGCTGCTCTTTCCAACGCCCAAAAGGGTTCCCAATCTGCTGCAGCCTACTTTGGTTAGATGCGCGCGCTTGTAGATGAACTTGCCATGGCTAGAAAGCCTCTTCTCGAGGGGGAGTTAATCTCCTTCCTCATACCTGGTCTTGATATGGACTACCAACCCCTCATATCTGCACTAGACGTCCGCACTGAGCCTCTCTCTATCGATGATCTGTTCGGCATGGTGTCGAACTTCGATCAAAGGGTGGAGATGTTCCATGGCTCCGGATCGGGTGCCTTCAAAACATCTGCCAACGCTGCTTCTCGGGGGCGCGGTGGTTTCTCCAAAGGCAACCGAGGCGGCTTCCCCAAGGGTGGCGACAACAACGGCAGCAGTGGTGGTGGCTATGGCGGCTACCGTGGCGGCGGTGGCTACAACAACAATCACAGCAACGGCGGCGGGCAAGGCGGCAGCTGCTACCTCTTGAGCACTGCGTTGGTTTTCCTTGAAGAGGAAATGGTGATGCAACAAAGCAGCGTAAGTATTTCCCTCAGTTTTTGAGAACCAATGTATCAATCCAGTAGGAGACCACACGAAAGTCACCTCGTACCTGCACAAACAAATAAGAACCTCGCAACCAACAAGATAAAGGGGTTGTCAATCCCTTCTCGGCCACTTGCAAGAGTGAGATCTGATAGACATAATAATAATAAGATAATTAGTTTTGGTATTTTTATGATATAGATTGAAAGTAAAGATTGCAAAATAAAGTAGATTGGAAACTTATATGATGGAGAATAGACCCGAGGCCATAGGTTTCACTAGTGGCTTCTCTCAAGATAGCATAAGTATTACGGTGGGTGAACAAATTACTGTCGAGCAATTGATAAAAAAGTGAATAATTATGAGAATATCCAGGCATGATCATGAATATAGGCATCACGTCCGTGACAAGTAGACCGACTCCTGCCTGCATCTACTAATATTACTCCACACGTCGACCGCTATCCAGCATGCATCTAGAGTATTAAGTTCATAAGAACAGAGTAACGCCTTAAGCAAGATGACATGATGTAGAGGGATAAACTCATGCAATATGATATAGATCCCATCTTTTTATCCTCGATGGCAACAATAAAATACGTGTTGTTTCCCTTTCTGTCACTGGGATCGAGCACCGCAAGATTGAACCCAAAGCTAAGCACTTCTCCCATTGCAAGAAAGATCAATCTAGTAGGCCAAACCAAATTGATAATTCGAAGGCACTTGTAAAGATAACCAATCGTGCATAAAATAATTCAGAGAAGATTCAAATATTGTTCATAGATAAACTGGATCATAAACCCACAATTCATCGGATCTCGACAAACACACCACAAAAGAAGATTACATCGAATAGATCTCCAAGAGAATCGAGGAGAACTTTTTATTGAGATCCAAAGAGAGAGAAGAAGCCATCTAGCTACTAGCTATGGACCCGAAGGTCTGAGGTAAACTACTCACACATCACCGGAGAGACCATGGAGTTGATGTAGAGGCCCTCCGTGATCAATGCCCCTCCGGCGGAGCTCCGGGAAGGGCCCCAAGATGGGATCTCTTGGGTACATAAGGTTGCGGCGGTGGAATTAGGTTTTCGTGGTGCTCCTGGATGTTTGTGGGGTACGTAGATATATATAGGAGGAAGAAGTAGGTCAGTGGAGCAACGAGGGGCCCATGAGGGTGGAGGGCGCGTCCAGGGGGGTAGGTGCGCCCCCTGCCGCGTGGCCTCCTAGATTGTTTTTTGACGTCCACTCCAAATCCTCTGGATCACGTTTGTTCCAAAAATCACGCTCCCGAAGGTTTCATTCCGTTTGGACCCCGTTTAATATTCCTTTTCTGTGAAACACTAAAATAGGCAAAAAAACAACAATTTGGGCTGGGCCTCCGGTTAATAGGTTAGTCCCAAAACTAATATAAAAGTGTAAAATAAAGCCCATTAACATCCAAAACAGATACTATAATAGCAAGGAGCAATAAAAAATTATAGATACGTTGGAGACGTATCAAGCATCCCCAAGCTTAATTCCTGCTCGTCCTCGAGTAGGTAAATGATAAAAACAGAATTTTTGATGTGGAATGCTTCCTAACATATTTCTCAATGTAATTTTTCTTTATTGTGGCATGAATGTTCAGATCCGAAAGATTCAAGATAAAAGTTTAATATTGACATAAAAATAACAATACTTCAAGCATACTAACTAAGCAATCATGTCTTCTCAAAATAACATGGCCAAAGAAAGTTATCCCTACAAAATCATATAGGCTGGCTATGCTCTATCTTCATCACACAAAATATTAAATCATGCACAACCCCGATGACAAGCCAAGCAATTGTTTCATATTTTTTATGTTCTCAAACTTTTTCAAGTTTCACGCAATACATGAGTGTGAGCCATGGACAGAGCACTATGGGTGGAATAGAATGGTGGTTGTGGAGAAGACAAAAAGGAGAAGATAGTCTCACATCAACTAGGCGTATCAATGGGCTATGGAGATGCCCATCAATAGATATCAATGTGAGTGAGTAGGGATTGCCGTGCAACGGATGCACTAGAGCTATAAGTGTATGAAAGCTCAAGAAAAGAAACTAAATGAGTGTGCATCCAACTTGCTTGCTCACGAAGACCTAGGGCAATTTGAGGAAGCCCATCATTGAAATATACAAGCCAAGTTCTATAATGTAAAATTCCCACTAGTTTATGAAAGTGACAACATAGGAGACTCTCTATCATGAAGATCATGGTGCTACTTTGAAGCACAAGTGTGGTAAAAGGATAGTAACATTGTCCCTTCTCTCTTTTTCTCTCATTTTTTTATTTGGGCCTCTTTTTCTTTTGGCCTATTTTCTTTTTTTTTTCGTCCGAAGTCTCATCCCGACTTGTGGAGGAATCATAGTCTCCATCATCCTTTCCTCACTTGGGACAATGCTCTAATAATGATGATCATCACATTTCTTTTTACTTACAACTCAAGAAGTACAACTCAATACTTAGAACAAAATATGACTCTATATGAATGCCTCCGGCGGTGTACCGGATATGCAATGAATCAAGAGTGACATGTATGAAAAAATTATGAACGGTGGCTTTGCCACAAATACGATGTCAACTACATGATCATGCATGGCAATATGACAATGATGAAGCGTGTCATAACAAATGGAACGGTGGAAAGTTGCATGGCAATATATCTCGGAATGGCTAGGGAAATGCCATAATAGGTAGGTATGGTGGCTGTTTTGAGGAAGGTATATGGTGGGTGTATGATACCGGCGAAAAGTGCGCGATAATAGAGAGGCTAGCAAATGTGGAAGGGTGAGGGTGCGTATAATCCATGGACTCAATATTAGTCATAAAGAACTCACATACTTATTGCAAAAATCTATTAGTTATCAAAACAAAGTACTATGCACATGCTCCTAGGGAGATAGATTGGTAGGAAAAGACCATCGCTCGTCCCCGACCGCCACTCATAAGGAAGACAATCAATAATAAATCATGCTCCGACTTCATCACATAACGGTTCACCATACGTGCATGCTACGGGAATCAGAAACTTCAACACAAGTATTTCTCAAATTCACAACTACTCAACTAGCATGACTCTAATGTCACCATCTCCATATCTCAAAACAATTGTCAAGTATCAAAATTCTCTTAGTATTCAATGCACTTATATGAAAGTTTTTATTATTCCTAAAAGCAAATCACCATGCTGTTTTAAAGGACTCTCAAAATAATATAAGTGAAGCATGAGAGATCAATTGTTTCTATAAAATAAAACCACCAATGTGCTCTAAAAGATATAAGTGAAGCACTAGAGCAAAAACTATATAGCTCAAAAGGTGTGTACATCAAGGATGATTGTGGTAAACTAAAAAGCAAAGACTCAAATCATACAAGATGCTCCAAGCAAAACACATATCATGTGGTGAATAAAAATATAGCTCCAAGTAAAGTTACCGAAGACAAAAGAGGGGATGCCTTCCGGGGCATCCCCAAGCTTAGGATTTTTGGTGTCCTTGGATTTACCTTGGGGTGCCTTGAGCATCAGCAAGCTTAGGCTCTTGCCGCTCCTTGTTCCATAATCCATCAAATCTTTACCCAAAACTTGAAAACTTCACAACAAACAACTTAACAGAAAATCTTGTGAGCTCCGTTAGCGAAATAAAACAAAACACCACTTCAAGGTACTGTAATGAACTCATTCTTTATTTATATTGGTGTTAAACCTACTGTATTGCAACTTCTCTATGGTTTATAAACTCTATTACTAGCCATAGATTCATCAAAATAAGCAAACAACACACGAAAAACAGAATCTGTCAAAAATAGAACAGTATGTAGTAATTTGTAACTAACGCAAACTTCTGGAACCCCCAAAAATTCTAAAATAAATTTCTGGACGTGAGTAATTTATCTATTAATCATCTTCAAAAAGAATTAACTAAATATCACTCTCCAATAAAAAATGGCAGCAATTCTCGTGAGCGCTAAAGTTTCTGTTTTTTACAGCAAGATCAAAAACACTTTCCCCAAGTCTTCCCAACGGTTCTACTTGGCACAAACACTAATTAAACACAAAAAACACAACCAAAACAGAGGCTATATAAACTATTTATTACTAAACAGGAGTAAAAAGCAAGGAACAAAAATAAAATTGGGTTGCCTCCCAACAAGCGCTGTCGTTTAACGCCCCTAGCTAGGCATAAAAGCAAGGATGGTATTGCCATCATTGGTAGGCAGTCCATAAGTGGCTCTCATGATAGTTTCATATGGCAATTTTATTTTCTTTCTTGGAAAGTGTTCCATGCCCTTTTTTTAATGGAAATTGAAATCTAATATTCCCTTCCTTCATATCAATAATCGCACCAATCGTTCTAAGGAAAGGTCTACCAAGAATAATAGGACATGAAGGATTGCAATCTATATCAAGAACAATGAAATCTACGAGCACATAATTCCTATTTTTGCAACAATAAGAACATCATTAACTTTTCCCATAGGTTTCTTACTAGTGGAATCCGCAAGGTGCATGTTTAAAGAACAATCATCAAATTCACGGAAACCTAGCAAATCACACAAAGTTCTTGGGGTCGTGGGAACACTAGCACCCAAATCACACAAAGCATAGCATTCATGATCTTTAATTTTTATTTTAATTGTAGGTTCCCACTCATCATAAAGTTTTCTAGGGATAGAAACTTCCAACTCAAGTTTTTCTTCGTAAGATTGCATGAAAGCATCAACGATATGTTTAGTAAAAGCTTTATTTTGACTATAAGCATGAGGAGAATTTCACACAGATTGCAACAAGGAAATACAATCTATCAAAGAGCAATTATCATAATTAAATTCCTTGAAATCCAAGATAGTGGGTTCGTTGCTATCTAAAGTTTTAACCTCTTCAATCCCACTTTTATCAATTTTTGCATCAAGATCTAAAAACTCCGAATCATTGGGATGCCTTCTAACTGAAGTTGACTCATCTCCAGTCCCATCATTATCAAGTTTCATATTGCAAAAAAAGTATTTAATAGGGGACACATCAATAACTTTTAGATCTTCATCCTTATTATCATGAAAACTAGAAGAACACGCTTTCACAAAGCAATCTTTCTTAGCACGCATCCTAGTGATTCTTTCTTTGCACTCATCAATGGAAATTCTCATGGATTTGAGAGACTCATTGATATCATGCTTAGGTGGAATAGATCTAAGTTTCAAATAATCAATATCAAGAGAAATTATATCCACGTTCCTAGCCAACTCATCAATCTTAAGCAATTTTTCTTCAATCAAAGCATTGAAACTCTTTTGCGAACTAATAAAATCTTTAATATTAGATTCAAAATCAGAGGGCATCTTATTATAATTTCCATAAGAATTGTTGTAGGAATTACCATAATTATTAGAGGAATTATTAGGAAACGGCCTTGTCGGGACCCCGATCCTAAGTCACACCGATCGAGCATGTAACACATCATATCACTTTGCGGCCTCACACACGGTATTCCCACGGGTGCCACCTTACCTGGCCCGGGACCGTTTGCACCTTTTGGCTCACATATATGATAGTGTCGCTAGCATCCATATGACAGAGAACCCAGGCCGACATGACTAGTCGTGAACCCAAAGTGGCACTGACTTACGGGGACAGGCATACATGAACCAACATCGAGCATGTCGGTCATGAGCGTGTGAATCTGGACTGTAGCAACTGGGCTAACAGGACTCCGGGAACCCGGGCTGTAGCAGGCTAGCAGGACTCCAGAAGTCACCGCATGACATTTCCCCGAAGGGACTGACACATGAACGAAGTGGATCACATGCCGGCCAGTCTAAGTGTTCCGGAGCAGTAGTAACTGGGCTAGCAGGACTCCGGTAAACCGGGCTGTAGCAGACTACCATCACTGAGTGGAAGCACTAGACTACATTTCCCCATAAGAGAGGCTACCAAGGATAAACAACTAGGTTGTTGGATCCCACACATACCAAGCATTTCAATCATACACACAATATGCTCGATATGTGCAAATACAACATGGCATCACAACAAAACTCTATGACTCAAAGTATTTATTCATAAGACTCCGAAGAGTTAGATATTACAAACATGGGTCTGATGACCCAGCATTCAAGTCATACAAGCACAAGCGGAATCTTAACTTGTCTGAGTACAGACAACTATAAAAGAAAAAGGCTGAGAAGCCTGACTATCTACAAGATCCTGCCGAGGGCACAAGATCGTAGCTGAGGTAACACGCTAAACGTCAAAGTCCACACAGAACTACTAGTGAGACTAAAGTCTCTCTGCAAAAACATAAATTAAGAAAATGCGAGTACAAATGTACCCAACAAGACTTACATCAGAACTATCTACATATGCATCATTATCAACAAAGGGGTGGTGGGGTTTAACTACAGCAAGCCAGCTTTAACTCAGTGGCTAACCTGAACTACTACTGCAAGTAACTCTTTTGAGGTGGCACACACGAGTCCACATATTCACCAATCAATACACCACTATGGATCCGCTCCCGTCTCCCTACGAGAACGCCATCCATAGCACTCACGCTTATCTTGAGCATTTTAGAATATCCACTTTCACTTGTCGATGAACTGTACATGCAACCCAGAAGTCCTTTATAGCGAACACGACTATTCGAATAGATGATGTTAACCCTGCAGGGTGTACTTCTTCACACACGCTCTCGCCACTTACCACCATGTACACATCGTGTATCTCCACAACCTTCAAGCGGAAGCCTGGCGAGGGAGTCGGCCACGACCTGACTAACCACACAAGTCTCTAACCCAGGTTTATCGCCTATTCGGATTCCATCCGCAAGGAGATCCGCTCGGGGTTTCGCTTACGACCCCAAACAATGAGAGCAGGGTTCCCGAGGCACCAAACGGGCATCTTGGTACACCGTGCCTCGTGTCTCTACCGCATCATAGCCCACCCCTAGGGTCACCGCTACGCACGGCCCCCAACACATATCCTACAAACACCAGAAACTAGTTGCAACTCCTGGACAGAGATCGAGGCGATTAATAAGCCGAGAGGGGCCGAGTTACCGGAACCCAATGTGTGGTAGTAACTGTTCATGGATCACAAACAAAGAACTCAGTTCCTGAGGACGGTTTCAATGAGACAACCCACCATGTACTCCTACATGGCCTTGCTACCTCTTGAGCTTGCGTTGGATTTCCCCGAAGAGGAAAGGATGATGCAGCAGAGTAGCGTAAGTATTTCCCTCAGTTTTTGAGAACCAAGGTATCAATCCAGAAGGAGGCCACGCTCAAGTCCCTCGTACCTGCACAAAATGATAGCTACTCGCAACCAACGCGATTAGGGGTTGTCAATCCCTTCAGGTCACTTACGAGAGTGAGATCTGATAGATATAATATTTTTGGTATTTTTGGTATAGAGATGCAAAGTGAAAAGTAAAAGGCAAAGTAAAAAAGCAAAGCAAGATTCAAGTGATGGAGATTGATATGATGAGAATAGACTTGGGGGCCATAGGTTTCACTAGTGGCTTCTCTCAAGAGCATAAGATTCTATGGTGGGTGAACAAATTACTGTTGAGAAATTGACAGAATTGAGCATAGTTATGAGAATATCTAGGCATGATCATGTATATAGGCATCACGTCCGTGACAAGTAGACCGAAACGATTCTGCATCTACTACTATTACTCCACTCATCGACCGCTATCCAGCATGCATCTAGAGCATTAAGTTAAAAATAGAGTAACACTTTAAGCAAGATGACATGATGTAGAGAGATAAATTCATGCAATATGAAATAAACCCCATCTTGTTATCCTCGATGGCGACGATGCAATACGTGCCTTGCTGCCCCTTCTGTCACTGGGAAAGGACACCGCAAGATCGAACCCAAAGCTAAGCACTTCTCCCATGGCAAGAAAGACCAATCTAGTAGGTCAAACCAAACTGATAGTTCGAAGAGACTTGCAAAGATAACTAATCATACATAAAAGAATTCAGAGAAGATTCAAATATTATTCATAGATAGACTTGATCATAAACCCACAATTCATCGGTCTCAACAAACACACCGCAAAAAGAAGATTACATCGAATAGATCTCCACAAGAGAGGGGAGAACTTTGTATTGAGATCCAGAAAGAGAGAAGAAGCCATCTAGCTACTAACTATGGACTCGAAGGTCTGAGGTAAACTACTCACACTTCATTGGAGGGGCTATGATGATGTAGAAGCCCTCCATGATGACAGCCCTCTCCGGCGGAGCTCCGGAATAGGCCTCAAGATGGGATCTCGTGGATACAGAAAGTTGCAGCGGTGGAATTAGGTTTTTGTCTCCTTTTCTGATCGTTTGGGGGTACGTAGGTATATATAGGAGGAAGGAGTACGTCGGTGGAGCACCGAGGGGCCCATGAGGTAGGGGGGCGCGCCCCCACCCTCGTGACCGCCTCTTTGACTCCTTGGAGTAGGGTCCAAGTCTCCTGGATCACGTTCGGTGAGAAAATCATGTTCCCGAAGTTTTTATTCCGTTTGGAATCCGTTTGATATTCTGTTTCTCCGAAATACTGAAATAGGCAAAAAACAGCAATTCTGGGCTGGGCCTCCGGTTAATAGGTTAGTCCCAAAAATAATATAAAAGTGGAAAATAAAGCCCAATATAGTCCAAAATAGTAGATAATATAGCGTGGAGCAATCAAAAATTATAGATACGTTGGAGACGTATCAGACATCCCCAAGCTTAATTCTTGCTCGTCCTCAAGTAGGTAAATGATAAAAAGAGAATTTTTGATGCGGAGTGCTACTTGGCATAATTTCAATGCAAATCTTCTTAATTGTGGTATGAGTATTCAGATTAGGAAGATTCAAGACAAAAGTTCATATTTACATAGAGAATAATAATACTTCAAGCAAACCAACAAAGCAATTATGTTTTCTTAAAGTAACATGGCCATACAAAGTTCATCCCTACAAAATCATATAGTTTAGTCATGCTCCATTTTCGTCACACAAGAATGCTCTCATCATGCACAACCCCGATGACAAGCCAAGCAATTGTTTCATACCTTAATAATTTCAAACTCATAAACTTTCACGCAATACATGAGCGTGAGCCATGGATATAGCACTATGGGTGGAATAGAATATAATGATGGGGGTTCTGTGGAGAAGACAAAAAGGAGAAAGTCTCACATCAACGAGGCTAATCAATGGGCTATGGAGATGCCCATCGATTGATATTAATGCAAGGAGTAGGGATTGCCATGCAACGGATGCACTAGAGCTATAAATGTATGAAAGCTCAACAAAAGAAACTAAGTGGGTGTGCATCCAACTTGCTTGATCACAAAGACCTAGGGCACTTGAGGAGGCCCATTGTTGGAATATACAAGCCAAGTTCTATAATGAAAATTCCCACTAGTATATGAAAGTGATAACTCAAGAGACTCTCTATATGAAGAACATGGTGCTACTTTGAAGCAAAAGTGTGGAAAAAAAGGAATAGTAGCATTGCCCCTTTTTATTTATTTTCTTTTTTTGGGCCTTCTTTTTTTTCTTTGGCCTTTTTTGGGACAATGCTCTATTGAATGATGACCATCACACTTCTATTTATTTACAACTCAATGATTACAACTCGATACTAGAACAAAGTATGACTCTATATGGATTCCTCCGACGGTGTACCGGGATATGCAATGAATCAAGAGTGACAAGTATGAAAAAATTATGAACGGTGGCTTTGCCACAAATACTATGTCAACTACATGATCATGCTAAGCAATATGACAATGATGATGAATGTGTCATGATAAACTGGATGGTGGAAAGTTGCATGGCAATATATCTCGGAATGGCTATGGAAATGCCATAATAGGTAGGTATGGTGGCTGTTTTGAGGAAGATATAAGGAGGTTTATGTGTGAATGAGCGTATCATATCACGGGGTTTGGATGCACCGGCGAAGTTTGCACCAACTCTCGATGTGAGAAAGGGCAATGCATGGTACCGTAGAGGCTAGCAATGATGGAAGGGTGAGAGTGCGTATAATCCATGGACTCAACATTAGTCATAAAGAACTCATATACTTATTGCATAAATCTACAAGCCATCAAAAACCAAAGTATTACGCGCATGCTCCTAGGGGGATAGATTAGTAGGAAAAGACCATCGCTCGTCCCCGACCGCCACTCATAAGGAGGACAATCAAATAACACCTCATGCTTCAAATTTGTTGCATAACGTTTACCATACGTGCATGCTACGGGACTTGCAAACTTTAACTCAAGCACTTCTCAAATTCACAATTACTCTAGTAGCATGACTTTGATATTACTACCTCCATATCTCAAAACAATTATCAAGCATCCAACTTTTCTTAGTATTCAACACACTCAAAATAAAGTTTCACAAATCTTGAATACCAAGCATGTTATTATTAAGAAAATTACCATGCTATTAAGACTCTCAAAATAATTTAAGTGAATCATGAGAGATCAATAGTTTCTTTAAAACAAATCCACCACCGTGCTCTAAAAAATCTAAGTGAAGCACATAGAGCAAAATTATAGCGCTCTAAAGATATAAGTGAAGCACATAGAGCAAAACTACTTAGCTCAAGAAGATATAAGTGAAGCACATAGAGTATTCTATCAAATTCTAATTCATGTATGGCTCTCTCAAAAGGTGTGTACAGCAAGGATGATTGTGGCACACTAACAACCAAAGACACAAATAATACAAGACGCTCCAAGCAAAACACATATCATGTTGGTGAATAAAAATATAGCTCCAAGTAAATTACCGATGGAAGTGGACGAAAGAGAGGATGCCTTCCGGGGCATCCCCAAGCTTTGACTTTTTGGTGTCCTTGGATTATCTTGGGGGTGCCATGGGCATCCCCAAGCTTAGGCTATTTCCACTCCTTGTTCCATAATCCATTACAAGAATTCACCCAAAACTTGAAAACTTCACAACACAAAACTTAAAGTAGAAAACTCGTGAGCTCCGTTAGCGAAAGAAAACAAAAAACCACTTCAAGGTACTGTAATGAACTCATTATTTATTTATATTGGTGTCAAACCTACTGTATTCCAACTTCTCTATGGATTATAAACTATTTTACTAACCATAGATTCATCAAAATAAGCAAACAACACACGAAAAACAGAATCTGTCAAAAATAGAACAGTCTGTAGTAATCTGTAGCTAGCGCAATATCTGGAACCCCAAAAATTCTAAAATAAATTGATGGACGTGAGGAATTTATCTATTAATCATCTTCAAAAATAAATAACTAAATATCACTCTCCAAATAACAATAACAGCAGTTGTCGTGAGCGCTAAAGTTTCTGTTTTTTTAAAGCAAGTTCAACAAGTCTTTCCCCAAGTCTTTCCAACGGTTCTACTTGGCACAAACACTAATTAAACACAAAAAACACATCCAAAACAGAGGCTAAATAATTTATTTATTACTAAACAGGATCAAAAATCAAGTAATAAAAATAAAATTGGGTTGCCTCCCAACAAGCGCTATCGTTTAACGCCCCTAGCTAGGCATAAAAGCGAGGATAGATCTAGGTATTGCCATCTTTGGTAGGCAATCCATAAGTGGCTCTCATGATAGTTTCATATGGCAATTTTATTTTCTTTCTTGGAAAGTGTTCCATGCCCTTTTTTAATGGAAATTTAAATCTAATATTCCCTTCCTTCATATCAATAATCGCACCAACCGTTCTAAGGAAAGGTCTACCAAGAATAATAGGGCAAGAAGGATTGCAATCTATATCAAGAACAATGAAATCTATGGGAACATAATTTATATTTGCAACAATAAGAACATCATTAATCCTTCCCATAGGTTTCTTAATAGTAGAATCCACAAGATGCAAGTTTAGAGAGCAATCATCAAAATTGCGGAAATCTAGCAAATCACACAAAGTTTTGGGGATAGTGGAGACACTAGCACCCAAATCACACAAAGCATAAAACTCATGATCTTTAATTTTAATTTTAATAGTTGGTTCCCACTCATCATAGAGTTTTCTAGGGATAGAAACTTTCAACTCAAGGTTTTCTTCATAAGATTGCATCAAGGCATCAACAATAGGTTCGGTGAAGGCTTTATTTTGACTATAAGCATGTGGAGAATTTAGCACGGATTGCAACAAGGAAATACAATCAATTAAAGAGCAACTTTCATAATTAAATTCGTTGAAATCCAATATAGTAGGTTTAGCAACATCTAGATTTTTATTTCTTTCAATCCCACTTTCATCAATTTCATCATAAAGATCAAAATACTTCGAATTTTTAGAACACCTTCTAGGTAAAGGAAGATCATATTCAGTTTCATCAAGATTCATATTGCGAAACAAAGATTTAATAGGAGACACATCAATAACTTTTAGATCTTCATCTTGATTTTCATAGGAATTGGAAGAACACGCTTTAATAAAGGCATCTTTGGAAGCACACATCCTAGCGATTCTTTCCTTGCACTCATCAATGGAAATTCTCATGGCTTTGAGAGACTCATTGATATCATGCTTAGGAGGAATAGATCTAAGCTTTAAAGAATCAACCTCAAGAGAAATTCTATCAACATTCCTAGCCAAATCATCAACTTTAAGCAATTTCTCTTCAAGCAAAGCATTAAAATTCTTTTGTGAATTCATAAACTCTTTAACACTATTCTCAAATTCAGAGGGCATCTTATTATAATTTCCATAAGTGTTGTTGTAGGAATTCCCATAATTATTAGAAGGATTACTAGGATATGGCCTTGGATTAAAATTCCTTTTATAAGCGTTGTTACCAAAATTATTCCTACCAACAAAATTCACATCCATAGATTCATTGTTATTCTCAATCAAAGTAGACAAAGGCATATCATTAGGATCAGAAGAAACACTCTTAGTAGCAAATAATTTCATAAGTTCATCCATCTTTCCACTCAAAACATTGATTTCTTCTATCGCATGCACTTTTTTATTAGAAGATCTTTCAATATGCCATTAAGAATAATTAACCATAATATTATCTAGGAGTTTAGTAGCATCTCCTAAAGTGATTTCCATAAAAGTGCCTCCCGCGGCCGAATCTAAAAGATTTCTAGAAGCAAAATTCAATCCGGCATAAATTTTTTGTATAATCATCCACAAATTCAAACCATGAGTAGGGCAATTACGTATCATTAATTTCATTCTCTCCCAATGTTGTGCAACATGTTCATGATCAAGTTGCTTAAATTTCATAATATCGTTTCTAAGAGAGATGATATTAGTGGGAGGGAAATACTTAGAGATAAAAGCATCTTTGCACTTGTTCCAAGAATCAATACTATTTTTAGGCAAAGACGAAAACCAAGCTTTAGCACGATCTCTAAGCGAAAAAGGAAATAGCTTCAATTTAACGAAATCATTATCGACATCTTTTTTCTTTTGCATATCACATAAATCAACGAAGCTATTCAGATGATGTCGGGGGTTTGGTGCGACATATGCCAACGGATGGCTTATCATGGTGGGGGCGAGTAGAACGTCGCCGGTGCCTGGAAACGGGATGAGGCGAAGACATGCACGCCGGCGAATCTTACCTAGCTCCAGGGCTCTCCGGGGAGATAATACCCCTACTGCTGCTCTGCGGGGTCTCTGCATGATCACTATAGCCAAGTGTTTACACGGTTGCTCCTTGAGCTGTTTCTGGTGGTAGAAGAGGGCAAGGCTAGCTCTCTCCTTCTGTCTGGTATGGTCTAGAACTATTGGGATCCAATCCCTTGCATGGGTGCCCTGGGGGGTTTATATAGGCCTACCCCCAGGGGTACAATGGTAATTCGACTGGGCGCGGGCCCCGCCGTCAGTGCCTCCGACCTCCGACTTCTCCGCCGACTGGTGGGCCCCGCCGAGTGGTCTGGTACAGAGCCGACAGGCCGCGTCCGCCTCGGGTGGGTCTTGCCGGCCGCTGATTACTGTAGCCGTGCTTCTGATGATGCAGGCTTGGTCATGGGGTCGTGGCAACAGCCCCGCCGCCTGGCGGGCGATCACTGTGGCCACTCCCCATCTCATCTTGATTAATGGCGCGTGGGCCCCAGGGGAGGGCTCGGCCGACTCCCCTGGGCCGACTCCCGACGGGTCCGACTGGCGGTTCTCCCACTGTCTCCCGAGGTCTCGCTGACTGGTGGGCCCCGCTGCCTCCAGGCCGTACAGACAAGCCATCGTGGGAGCAGGACTTGGTACTGTGGTGCTGATGTCAGGGCCGGCCGGGCAATAGTGCCACGCCGCACGGAGATCTTCCCGGGTACGGCGTGCTGTGGCCATGCCTGCCCTTGGTAAGGGGCGGGGAGTGGGCTTCACTGTAGCCACGCCCCTGCCCCGTCCCCTTCGATGAGGTCATGGTTTGTTGGAGTCGCCGGCCGACTCCCCAAAGCCGGCTTCTCTGGAAGTCGTCCCTGGGACTCGGCCGTGAGCGGGCAGTCGGCCGCCCTGCCGTCGACTCCTCAGGAGGCGGCTCTTCGCCCCGGGGTCTTGAGGGGCGCAGCCTGCCCCGATGTCTTAAAAGGTTATGGGACTCGGCTTGGCCTACCCGTGGCCCATTACTCCGACAGTAGTCCCTGAAGCTGGTGAGGCGCCGTGGACGATCGGCCGAGAAGCCTCAGCAGTTTCTATTTCCGGGTGCTCAACACATGGTCTTGATTGACTTCTGTCGGGTTGACGAGAAGGAATCGGTCTTGCTCAACTCGGATTTACTTGATTCCGGCTCGCTTAGCATCTCGAACGCCGTGGCGGGATTTAAGCGGCGTGCTAGCTAAGCCTCCAGGCCGCCGCCCGTTCTTGGCCTGTTATGCAAGGGCACGTGGCTAGGCCGTCCTGCCAGCCCACGCGCGCGACGGGACAGGCCCACAGGCGGGGCCTGCCACTACCGCGCCTCGGCGCCCGAGCGGATCCGCTGCGGCCCCGGTGGACAGTTGGGATTCCCGTGGAGTTACTGCGCGTAGTAACTTTACGTGGATCGCGGGGGTCTTGGGGTTGTGGGCGCAGTAAATTCCCACGCCCGCCCCCTCGGCTTCGCAGCCCACGGGGCTATAAGTAGGGGGAAGACGGGGGCACGCGCGCCCCTCCTTCCCACTACCCCTCGCTCTCTTCCTCCTTGCTGCTCCTCGCTCTCCTCCTTCCTCTTCTCTTCTTCGCTCCGCCGCACGCCCAAGCTCCGGCGAACACCGCGGTGACAGCTCGCAATGAGTTCTTCCTCCGCTGCCGCGCCTTCCCCTCCGGCACCTGGGACGGTTCCGAAGTTCATGAAGACCACATCGAGTTCCTCCGCCGGACCCGTCGGCTTCTCAGCGAGGATCGTGTGCAGGTGCGTCTTGCGCCGGAGGGGGAGATTTCCCCCGCCCCGCAGGAGGGCGAGCGGGTCATCTTCCGCTCGCACTGCCTGCCCGGGCTGGGGCTGCCGGCGAGCAGCTTTTTCCGGTCTTTCTTGGAGTTCTACGGCCTCCAGCCGCACCACCTCACCCCCAACACAGTGGTGCTGCTGTCCGCCTTCGTGGCCTTGTGCGAAGGCTTCCTCGGAGTCCTCCCCACCCTCGAGCTCTGGGGGGAGTTCTTCTTCTCCAAGCTCGGCACCCAGGCCGCGGGCGTGCCGGCTCAATGCGGCGCCTTCATCTCCGTGCGAAGGTCAGGAGCCGACAACCCCTTCCCCTCCATCTCGCTGATAAAGTCGGTGAAAATATGGCAGAGATCCTACTTCTATGTCAGGAACGTCGCCACGAGGGGTGACTGGGTCAACCTGCCGGCTTTCGAAGCCGGCCCGCCGGCTGGGAGACTGCCCAACTAGTCGTACCGGGCCAGGTCGCTCACGCCTGCGGGAGCCGGCGCCATCACATGACTCCGAGTGCTGACACAGTCGGAGGGTTTGACTGGTCCGGACCTGCTGGCCGCCTTCGTCTCGCGCCGAGTTCTCCCACTCCAAGGCCGCCCTCACATGATATGCCAGATGAGCGGGCACCGCGACCCGAGTCGGATGTGCACCAAGGACATGCCTCACGAAGAGGTGGCATTCATGGTGAACTACCTCTCGGACAGCAGGCTCCTGGAGGACTGGCGATTCGGCAAGGAGCCGTACTCCCGCGCCAACCCCCCGCTCATGATGAGTCACCTTTCTTTTTCTTGCTTTAGATTGTCTTCTTCTTGCCGGGTTTTGTTTTGACCAGTCGGCTTTGGTTAGAATCCCCTTCTTCTCCCACCAGCCGGCACCTCGGGGCCGGACCGTGAGTTCGTTGCCGACCGGGCGGAGAGCGACGTCGACGACCCCGATCTGGGGGCGGCGGCTCTGGAAGACGATGCCGAGGGAGGAGGAGGGACAGCAGGCGACTTCAGGCCCTCGGCTACCTTCGCCGACTGGCCTGAAGACAACGCCGAGGGAGAAGTCGCCCCTCGCCATCGGCCAGGAGCCAGCCAGCCTGGCGCGGGCTCTTCTGCCGTGTCGGGCGCTCCAGGCGGCGGGAAGAAGTGCAGGGCCGCGCCGACTTTGTTCGGCAGTCGGTCGAAGAAGCCCAAGGGCTGGGCTACGGTGACCCGGCGGGACGAGGCAGCCGCGAAGGCCAACCGCTTCCGTAAGGAAGTGAAGAAGCCACCATTGGTCTCCGTGTAAGTTTTCTGTCTTCAAAGTTTTATTCTTTCTTCGTGATTTGTCTGAGTCTCTGCTTGCCCCTCTTTCTTCAGGGCTCCCCTCTCTCTTGAGTGGGTCGCCGCCGCCTCCGTCATGGGGTCAGCGGAGACGTCCGCCACCACTCGGCGGATTGACTCCGCTACTGATCTCCGAGAGGCGACGGAGCGGAATGCGCAGGAGAGGCACAACGAAGAAGAGGCCCTCCGCCTGGAGAAGGCGGAGGCCGAAGCCGCCGTTGCGGCGAAGCAGCAGGCTGAGGAAGCCGCACGCCGCCAGTCGGCCTTGCTCGTCACCCCTCTGAACTCTGTGCCGCCGCCTCCGGAGTTCACGGGGCCAACTGGAGAAGCCGGCGGGGAGAACCTCGTCGAGGAGAGGGAAGGCGGCGACCCCTCTACTCCGGACGCGAACGTCCCGCCGCCGCCTCCGCCGCCGTCTGAAGGCGCGCAAGGTGAGCAGCCAGCGGACCCTCCGGTGCCGCCGACCGAAGACGAGGCCGTGGCATGGCTACTCCTCCAAGTCGGCTCGCCAACGCATCGTCGTCTGGAGAAGGCGACTTCGGCACCCCGCCCCTGGAAGCCGGCACCGCCGGCTTGGCGGCCCCAGACGCCGAAGCGACGAGCGCCACACCTGTTGGGTGGGTGCGAGGAGGCGGCGCAGGGCCGCTGAACCGGGCGCTTCTGGACGTCCAAGCGAAGCTCCGTGCTGAGGGCGACGCTCTCCAAAGTTGCACCAAGGCGTTCCTAGCATCGCGGGCAGCCGTCCGGGTATGTTTTTTTCCTTTGGTCTTTGTTTTCTTGCTCCTCTCTGTGGGGGCGCGCCAGCGCACCCACTGGGTGTAGTCCCCGAGTTTCGCGCCGGCTGCTGAGCAGGCGGCCCGGAACTCCAATTGATGAACTTCTGGGTACTAACTTTGTCTGAAATGCTTGTCGCAGGATTACCACAACCTCCACGTCACTGCCTTCAACCGTAACGTTGAAGAGCTGGGCAAGCGGACCGCCGACTTGGCGGAGAGTCGGAGTAAGTCCCCCCCTTTTTTTGCAGGGGCGCGCTAGCGCACCCGCGGGCTGTAGTCCCCGAGATTCGGGCCGGATCTCCCCGGTGACCTACTTTATTGACGACTGTTGTCTTTCTTCCCTTCCTTCAGGAGTCAACGTTGCTCTTCAACAGCAGCTGAGCGAAGCCAACTCTGCCCTACACGCCAAACGGGAGGAGTGCAGCAAGCTCGCCATAGAGCGCGATCTGCTGGCCACTCAGTTGGCAGAGTAGAAGGAGCTGCTTGTGAAGTCGCAGAGGGAGGCAGAGGAGACGGAAACCGCCCTCTTGGCCGAGTTCGCGAGCGAGCGCTCCTCCTAGTCTGACAAGGAGGCGCTGCTGTCCTCCGGCTTCCACGAGATTGAAGACATCGTTGATGGTGAGCCTCTTTATTTTCTTTCTTCGAGCTGCCGACTTAGATCGTGCTGACTCCTGGTTTTTGACTTGCTTCTTTGTTTCTTTGTGTCTGTGCAGACTTCTTCCCTGGGCAGTCGCAGGCCGCCATCCAAGCCATCGAGGCTGACTGTGAAGGTCGGAGGGCGGAGGGCGCAGAGATCGCCGCCGATGCCCCCCAAAATCTTGACGAGCACATCCTGAGCATCGAGGCTCGCCTCCGGCCGTCTCACCAGATGCTGCGCCGGCTCCAGCGCGTCGGTGCCCAGGCGATTGCCGCCCTTTGGCCGGATATGCAGGCTCCGCGGACCCCCAGCCTGACGGCCAACTGGCTGGAGGTCGCGGCTGGTCGTCTTGAGGCCTGGAAGGGCTCTTCGGCCCGGGCTGGAGCGCGCCGGGCCTTGGAGTTCGTCAAGGCGTGGTACCCGGGGCTGGATCTAGACCGGTTGGCCACACTTCAGTCGGAGGCCCAGCCGGAGCTGGCGGCTGCAGAAGATGCCCTCATCAAACATGCTGCGGAGATCACCGAGTACACCGACACAAGCATCTTTGTCCCCGAGCGGTCTGAAGACGGCGAGGAGGTACAGCCGGAGTGGTTTGGGATGAACCCAGACTACGGCGAAGACTCGACGGAGGTGATTGGCTCCAGCGTCAAGGAGGAGGACGAGGCGGAGGATGGGGGCGAGGTGGAGGCACCAAAAGGCGGAGCAGACGGCCAGCCCCAGCCCGACCGCGCCTCCAGCAACGAGCTGCGTGCGACCGAGTCAACTGCCGCCGGAGGTGATCAAGCCGAGACTAGCCAGCCGGCTGCCCCGACGCCTGACGCTGGCGCCTCCTCCGACCCTCCGAATCCGTCTGCTGCCTCCTGAGCTGCCGTTGTATCTTTTATTTTATCTGCTTCAGTAGTCTTTGAAGAACTTGTTAATTCGCACAATTCCACCCGCGGGGTGTATTTTGAACCTCTACTCGACAATTCGGCCAAGGGCCTATGTTATGTAAATATATATATATCTATGTTTTTCTTGCTCATCGTTCTTTTGGCTTTTTTCCTTTGCCGCTTTCTCTTAGTTGCCTGCCTTGCCAATCGGACAGCCGCTCTGCGGACTGTTGCTGGATCAAGTGCTAGGCTACTTTGGGAAAGCAAGTACTTAGCCGATTTCAAGATTGTTTGAGCAAGTTGGATAGAAGACGACAATCTGACTATCCGAGAGTCGGTTTGCGAGAAAGGCTGGAAGCCGTCTTGAGCTATGTTTTATGCTTTGAGCCCTTAACCCTTTTTCATGCGAACACCCATTCTACCTTACCTCTGCCCACCGTACAGTCGCCCTGCGAGCTGCGGCTTCTGACAGAAGACGGTTTAGGTGTTTACACACTACTTGTCCGGCTGCAGGAAGCATTTCATAGTGCAAGGCAGCAAGTCCCCGGGTCGACTTGTCGAGCCCGGTGCCAAGCGGCATGACAAAGAATAACATACTTGTAGGCATAATTTTTATCATACAGACAAAAGAGGGCAGTCCCCGAGCTCATCTCGGGGGGCCCAAAGTCTTGGTACTTTAATACAAAAGGTAGCGTGGTACATACGGCATCAACTTTAAAATCTTCGGAGGAGATTTGCATTCCATGGACGCTCTGTCTCCTTGCCGGAGTCGTCCCTCTTGCGTGCTCGGGGGTTCTGAGCGTCGATCAGGTAGTAGGAATCGTTGCCCAGTACTTTGCTGATGATGAAAGGGCCTTCCCAAGGTGCCGACAGGTTGTGCTGGCCGGCTGTTTGCTGGATCAGCCGGAGCACAAGGTCGCCTTCTTGGAAAGATATTGTCCTGACCTTCCTGTTGTGGTATCGGCGCAGGCTCTGCTGGTAGATGCTGGATCGACTGAATGCCAACAGCCGACCCTCTTCCAGCAGATCGACGCCGTCTTGTCATGCTTCTTCTGCTTCCTCCTCGGTGTACATGGTGACTCGTGGGTAGTCAAACTCTATGTCCGTTGGGATGACGGCTTCGACACCATAGACGAGGAAGAAGGGCGTGAAGCCGGTTGACTTGTTTGGAGTCGTGTGCAGACTCCAGAGGACGGCTGGTAGCTCGTCGAGCCAGCAGCCAGCCGAGCGCTCCAGAGTCTCGATCAACCGAGGCTTGATGCCGGACAGGATGAGGCCGTTTGCTCGCTCCACTTGGCCGTTTGACTGCGGATGGGAGACAGACGCTAGGTCCAGTGGGATGCCCTGTGTTGCGCAGAAACGGGCCAAGGCGCCTTTGGCAAAATTTATACCGTTGTCGGTGATGATGCTGTGTGGTATGCCGTACCGAATTGTGATATCGGTGATGAAGGTCACGGCAGTCGGACCGTTCAGTTTCTTAATTAGCTTCGCTTCCACCCACTTGGTGAACTTGTCCACTGTGACAAGTAGGTGAGTTAAACCACCTCATGCTGTCTTGAATGGTCCCACCATGTCTAGACCCCAAACTGCGAAAGGCCAGGCAATGGGGATGGTCTTGAGCGCAGAAGCCGGCTGGTGCGGCTTGGAGCTGAACTTCTGGCACCCTTTGCATTTTTGGACCAGCTCCTTGGCATCTTCCAAGGCAGTCGGCCAAAAGAAACCGTGCCGAAAGGATTTGGCGACGAGTGCTCTTGAAGCCGCATGGTGGCCGCATTCGCCTTGATGGATGTCTTTGAGAATCGCCTGGCCTTGCTCTGGCTCTACGCAGCGCTGGTAGACACCAGTGATGCTGCGCCTGACCAGCTCTCTGTTGTCTATGGTATAGGCTGCCGCCCGACGTTGTACTTGCCGAGCTGAGGTTTCATTAGTTGGTAGCTCTTTGTTCACCAGGAATTTGAGGATGGGCTGGGCCCATGAGGGTGCTGCTATTTCTTCGACTACCAGAACTGCGACTTGGACGAGGGCGGCTGGGCTGGGAGGCGGCGGGTTGGAGTCAACAGTCGCTTGCTGGGTTGATGAAGTCCCCAGGCCGACTGGCGCGGTCCTTGGGACGAGTTCTGGAATCTTCGAGTCCGCCACCGCAGTCCCCGGGCCGGGCTCGACTGTGGTGGCTTTGGAGTCATCCGCCAAAGTCCCCGCTCCATCTGCCGGAGCTCTGGAGTCGGATCTGCCATCTTCGGGAGGAGCCGGCACAAAAATGGAGTCTGATTCTGGTGAAGGCTTGACAGACGGCTTGAGGAGGCATTGAAGGGCGATGCCAGATGGTATCGCTTGGCGGGTAGAGCCGATTCGTGCCAAGGCGTCTGCTTGGTCGTTGTCGTTTCTTGGCACATGGGGGAACTCGCACCCTTAGAAATACCCACTGAGTTGCTACACGAGGAAACGGTAGCTCGCCATGTTTGCGTCTTTCGCATCCCAGTCGCCAGATGACTGCTAGACCACTAAATCCGAGTCGCCATAACACAAGATCCAGCGGATGCCAAGTTCTTTGGCAAGTCGGAGCCCGTGAATGAGCGCCTCATACTCGGCAACATTGTTGGAGGCGGCAAAATGGATTTGCAGTGCATATTTGAGCTTGTCGCCTTTAGGAGAGGTCAGGACGACGCTGGCTCCCAAGCCGGTGTGCATCTTGGAGCCGTCGAAGTGCATTCGCCAATGGGTGGAGTCAGGTGCTGGAGGCAGGTACTGGGTCTCGGCCCAGTCGACGAGGAAGTCGGCCAGCGCTTGTGATTTGATAGCAGTGCGGGGCTGGTAGTAGATGGTGTACGGAGCCAGCTCTATGGCCCACTTGGCCACTCGACCAGAGGCATCTCGGCTACCGATGATCTCGGCAAGTGGGGCCGTGCAGACCACTGTGATTGGATGCTCTTGAAAGTAAGGCTTCAATTTCTTGGCAGCAAAGTGTACGCCATAGCACATCTTCTGGTAGTGGGGGTAGTTCTGCTTGGAGGTCGACAGTACCTCGCTCAGGTAATATACTGGTCTCTGGACAGGCAGCGCCTTGCCTTCCTCCTTGCGCTCCACTACCGTGACTGTGCTGACTACTCGGCTGGTGGCGGCGATGTACAGGAGCATAGGTTCCTTAGGAGTCGGAGCCGCCAGGACGGGTGGAGTAGTCAGCATCTTCTTCAACTGGTGAAAAGCTTCGTCCGCCTTATGGTTCCACTCGAAAAAAGTGGTCTTCTCCATGAGTTGGTATAAGGGGAGAGCTTTCTCGCCCAACCGACTGATGAATCGGCTGATGGATGCTAAGTAGCCGGTGAACCTCTGCACATCCAGCAGTCGGCTGGGTACCTCCATTCTCTCGATGGCCTTGATTTTTACTGGGTTGCATTCTATGCCACGTTCAGAGACCAGGAAACCTAGCAGCTGGCCGGCTGGTACTCTAAAGACACACTTCTCGGGGTTGAGCTTGATCTGGAACCGGCGCAGGTTCTCAAAGGTCTCCTTGAGGTCTTCCAGCAGTGTTCCACGCTTTTCCGTCTTCACCACCACGTCGTCCATGTAAACATGGGCGTTCCGGCCGAGCTGCTTGAGGAGACACTTCTGCATGCAACGCTGAAAGGTGGCGCCGGCATTCCTCAAGCCGAACATCATGGTGAGGTAGCAGAATGCTCCAAATGGCGTGATGAAGGCAGTCTTCAATCTGTCAGCCGGGTTCAGCTTGATCTGGTGATATCCTGAGTATGCATCCAAGAAACACAACAACTCGCATCCGGCTGTGGAGTCTATCACCTGGTCAATTCTTGGTAGAGCAAATGGGTCCTTGGGGCAGGCCTTGTTGAGGCTCGTGTAGTCAATACACATTCGCCATTGCTTGTTCTTCTTTAGCACCAGGACCGGATTTGCCAGCCACTCCGGGAAGAAAACTTCCATAATGAAGCTGGCTGCTAGGAGTCGGGCTATCTCTTCTCCGACAACTCTTCTCTTTTCTTCTAATAAGCGGCGCAGGGGCTGCCTGACAGGCTTTGCATCAGATCGGACATGTAACTTGTGCTCGGCGAAATCCGTCGGTACACCTGGCATGTCTTTGGGAGACCATGCGAAGATGTCCCGATTCTCACGGAGGAAATCGACGAGCTCGCCTTCCTATTTGCTGTCGAGGTTCGCACCTATGACAGCGTACCTCTCCGGGTGCTCCAGATCCAAGGGTATCTTCTTTGTCTCTTTGGTCAGCTTGAACGAACCTTCGGCTTCCGACTCCTTCGGGTCGGGCGATATCTCCGGCTGCTTGCCGGCCATCGCCACAACTCGTTCAAGGAGTCGCTTCTCGGCTGCGATCACCAGGGACTCGGCCTGCCGACTGCTCTCGGCCGCGCAAGCGGACGACTTCCGGTAGTCGCCGGCCACAGTCAGAATTCCCCTGGAACTGGGCATCTTCATCTTGAGGTAGGCATAGTGGGGGACCGCCATGAACTTGGCCAAGGCGGGTCGACCAAGTAGCGCATGGTATGGGCTCTCAAGGTTCACCACCTCAAACCAAACAGACTCTCTTCGGAAGTGATCTTTGTCCCCAAAGAGGACGTCCATCAGGATCTTGCCGATTGGTGAGCAGGAAAGCCCAGGAACAATGCCGTGGAACACAGTCCGGCTGTTCTGAAGCTGTCTTTGCTTGATTCCTAACTTCTCCATGGTGTCCTTGTATAGGATATTGATGCTACTGCCCCCGTCTATCAGAACTCGCGAGAAACGCACGGCCTATTTGTCCGTAGCAAAGGTGGCGTTCAGGACCAAGGCGTAGGAGCCCGGACTCGGCATCACTTCTGGGTGGTCAGCCCTGCTCCAGCTGATGGGCTTCTCAGACCAGTGCATGAACTCTGGCGTCTGTGAGGCTACTGCGTTCACCTCTTGTCGCTGCAGCCGCCTGCTGCGTGGATCATCAGCTACACTGGTGAACACCACATAGGATCCATGCTCTTCAGGGTATTCGTCTTGTACTGCGCCGACTGGCCTGACTGCCGGCTGCTGGGGTGGAGGCGGAGGCGGCTGCCCAGCAGGCGGGGGTGGCAGGAGTTCATCTCCCTTGGTGATCCTGGTGAGCCAGTGGCACTTCCGGGTGGTGTGATTCGACGGCTTCGCGCCGCTGTGGAACTTGCAAGGTCCATCCAAGGTCTGCTCATAGGAGAAGGCCGGCAACCAGTTTGGCTTGCCGCCTTTTTGTCGCTTGGGCGGAGGCTGCTCTTCTAGCTGCTGGGCTTCAACGGTCGCGACCTGCCGGCTGCCAGAAGCTGGCTGCGGGGCCTTGCGCTTGTTGTCGCCCTACTATTGTCGCTGACCGGCGTCTGCCGCCGGAGTTCTTGGAGCCTGAGGAGCTACTTTGCCAGTCGTGCTGATTTGAATTTCCGCCTTCATGGAGGAGTCGGCCGTGGTGTACTTGTCCGCTATGATTAGCAGCTCGTCGAGGGTTTCTGGCTCGTCGCAGAGGAGCTTGTGCTTGAGGAGGGTGCCTTCTCGGCACCCGGCTGTGAAGTACTATATGGCCTGCACCTCGTGCACGCCCTCGCAGGAGTTCCGGAGCTCAGCCCAACGCATGAGGTAGTCGCGAGTCGACTCATCAGTACCTTGCACGCACAAGGAGAGCTGACGAGGCTTGAGAGGACGCCTGTACGTGCTGGTGAAGTTGCGGACGAACGCTTCAGTGAAGTCGACCCAGCTGTTGATGCTGCGGGGCTTTAGGCTGTTCAGCCATGTCCGGGCCGTGCCCTGGAGCATGAGAGGAATGTACTTCACGGCGACACGCTTGTTGCTGTTTGCTATGCTGACAGCCGTGGGGTAGTCGACTAGCCAGTCTTCCGGCTTCACGGAGCCGGTATACTTGGGCGTGTCTCTTGGGAGCGTGAACCCTCTGGGAAAGGGCTCGTCCCGAATGCGGGGCCCGAAATAAGGCGGACCCATCTCGTCTTCTTCTTCCAGCGCCAGGGACCGGTGAAGTCGGTCGATCCGGTGGCGGGTGTAATTCTCTCCAACTCCCTCTCGGTGGCCAAGGCGGTCACCGAGAGTCGGATGGTCAACAGGCGGCGGGGAGACTCGCCTCTCCTTGCGGGGACGGGGAGGCGGACAGTCGTCTCGTCGTTCCACTGCTCTCGGGCGGCCATATCGGTCGCGCTCTATGGTAATGCGAGTCCGACTGTGGCTGACAGCCGGCTCCTTGTCCTTTCTTCCTCGGGCGCAGCCAGTCGGCGTCCGAGATGTCACGCCTTGATCTTGGTGCAGGTCGTCGTTTGGCCGCTACGGCGCCTCCGTGCGGCAGCTGGCCTCGTTCTGCACGGCGGCCGCGTCGAGGAGCCGTTGGACTCGCTCCATCATGAGGCGGCATTCTTCGCCCTCGAAATTGTCCAACTCATCCGCCGCTGCCTGGGCGGCTCGGATGTTCTCCGCCGGTGTAGCGTACACGGGGTGGCTAGCCCCAAACAGGCTGGCGATGGCTACGCCGCGCTACTGGACCGCGCCAAGGTGGCTGGGCCCTGCCGGGGCCGGCGAGCCGCCAACGGCGCGATCCATCTCCCGCTGGTAAGCTTCTGACAAGCGTCTCATGCTGGCCAGCTTCTTCGCGCCTTCAATGAGCTAAAGGCGGCGCACTTCTAACGTCTCCGCGTCAGCATCTTCCGGAATGGGCGCAGTCAGGTCTTGCAGCGCTGCGCCGAGTGAGTTGGGCGCTCCTCCGCCAGGGAACTCGTCATGACTGATGACTAGCACCTCAGTGACGGTGCTTCCGTCGCTCTTTGCATGGGGGAGAGGTTCGTCGTAGACCACCACGTTGGTGGGGAACGCATCGATCGACGCGGTGTCGGAGTCGACCAGCATCGGGTCGGTGGAGCCTACGGACTCCAAGTCTACGGCAGGCTTGCCGTAAACGTGGAGTTGATCGAGGAGGCCCGCGAGGAGGTTTTCGGGGCCGCCCGCGCCTGCGTCGGACGCAGGTTCATCGGAGAGGCGGACCTCGCCGACAAGTTCGGCCAAGGAGCTGGCTGCACAGGCGATCTCGACGCCGCGCAATGCGTCGATGCAAACTTCGCCTGGCGTGCCTGGCTGGCTGCACTCGCCAGGGAGGAAAAGGGTTCCTGTCCAAAATAGATCTCCGGACGGTGGTGCACCAGGCCCCACGGTGGGCGCCAAATGTCGGGGGTTTGGTGCGACATATGCCAACGGATGGCTTATCATGGTGGGGGCGAGTAGAACGTCGCCGGTGCCTGGAAACGGGATGAGGCGAAGACATGCACGCCGGCGAATCTTACCCAGCTTCGGGGCTCTCTGGGGAGATAATACCCCTACTGCTGCTCTGCGGGGTCTCCGCATGATCACTATGGCCAAGTGTTTACACGGTTGCTCCTTGAGCTGTTTCTGGTGGTAGAAGAGGGCAAGGCTAGCTTTCTCCTTCTGTCTGGTATGGTCTCCCATGGTCTCGCTGCCTGGTGGGCCCGACTGCCTCCAGGCCGTACAGACAAGCCGTCGTGGGAGCAGGACTTGGTATTGTGGTGCTGATGTCAGGGCCGGTCGGGCAACAGTGCCACGCCGCACGGAGATCTTCCCGGGTACGGCGTGCTGTGGCCATGCCTGCCCTTGGTAAGGGGCGGGGAGTGGGCTTCACTATAGCCACGCCCCTGCCCCGTCCCCTTCGATGAGGTCATGGTTTGTTGGAGTCGCCGGCCGACTCCCCAAAGTCGGCTTCTCTGGAAGTCGTCCCTGGGACTCGGCCGTGAGCGGGCAGTCGGCCGCCCTGCCGTCGACTCCTCAGGAGGCGGCTCTTCGCCCCGAGGTCTTAAGGGGCGCAGCCTGCCCCGATGTCTTAAACGGTTATGGGACTCGGCTTGGCCTACCCGTGGCCCATTACTCCGACAGATGAGTAGCGACATCTTCACTAGGAAGGCCGGCGAATTGATCTTTCATAACAAGATTCAACAAAGCAATATTGATTTCACAAGATTCAGTATTGGCAAGAGGAGCAATCGGAGTGCTAAGGAAATCATTATTATTGGTATTGGTGAAGTCACACAATTTGGTAGTATCTTGAGCCATCGCGACAAACAAGCAATCCAACACACGGGCGAACAAAAAGGCTAGCGAGAAAAAAGACAAACGAAGAAAGAGAATGAGAAGGAGATTGAGAAAGAGAGGGCGAATAAAACGACAAGGGTGAAGTGGGGGAGAGGAAAACGAGAGGCAAGTGGCAACTAATGTAATGCGAGAGATAGGGATTGTGATGGGTACTTGGTATGTTGACTTTTTGCGTAGACTCCCCGGCAATGGCGCCAGAAATTCTTCTTGCTACCTCTTGAGATTGCGTTGGATTTCCCCGAAGAGGAAAGGATGATGCAGCAGAGTAGCGTAAGTATTTCCCTCAGTTTTTGAGAACCAAGGTATCAATCCAGTAGGAGGCCACGCTCAAGTCCCTCGTACCTGCACAAAACGATAGCTACTCGCAACCAACATGATTAGGGGTTGTCAATCCCTTCACGGTCACTTACGAGAGTGAGATCTGATAGATATAATATTTTTGGTATTTTTGTTATAGAGATGCAAAGTGAAAAGTAAAAGGCAAAGTAAAAAAGCAAAGCAAGATTCAAGTGATGGAGATTGATATGATGAGAATAGACTTGGGGGCCATAGGTTTCACTAGTGGCTTCTCTCAAGAGCATAAGTATTCTACGGTGGTTGAACAAACTACTGTTGAGAAATTGACATAATTGAGCATAGTTATGAGAATATCTAGGCATGATCATGTATATAGGCATCACGTCCGTGACAAGTAGACCGAAACGATTCTGCATCTACTACTATTACTCCACTCATCGACCGCTATCCAGCATGCATCTAGAGCATTAAGTTAAAAACAGAGTAACACTTTAAGCAAGGTGACATGATGTAGAGAGATAAATTCATGCAATATGAAATAAACCCCATCTTGTTATCCTCGATGGCAACGATGCAATACGTGCCTTGCTGCCCCTTCTGTCACTGGGAAAGGACACCGCAAGATCGAACCAAAAGCTAAGCACTTCTCCCATGGCAAGAAAAACCAATCTAGTAGGCCAAACCAAACTGATAATTCGAAGAGATTTGCAAAGATAACTAATCATACATAAAAGAATTCAGAGAAGATTCAAATCTTATTCATAGATAGACTTGATCATAAACCCACAATTCATCGGTCTCAACAAACACACCGCAAAAAGAAGATTACATCGAATAGATCTCCACAAGAGAGGGGGAGAACTTTGTATTGAGATCCAGAAAGAGAGAAGAAGCCATCTAGCTACTAACTATGGACCCGAAGGTCTGAGGTAAACTACTCACACTTCATCGGAGGGGCTATGATGATGTAGAATCCCTCCGTGATGACGGCCCTCTCCGGCGGAGCTTCGGAACATGCCCCAAGATGGGATCTTGTGGATACAGAAAGTTGCGGCGGTGGAATTAGGTTTTTGGCTCCTGTTCTAATCGTTTGGGGGTACGTAGGTATATATAGGAGGAAGGAGTACGTCAGTGGAGCACCGAGGGGCCCACGAGGCAGGGGCGTGCCCCACCCCCCCTCGTGACCGCCTCTTTGACTCCTTGGAGTAGGGTCCAAGTCTTCCGGATCACGTTCGGTGAGAAAATCATGTTCCCGAAGGTTTTATTCCGTTTGGACTCTGTTTGATATTTTGTTTCTCCGAAATACTGAAGTAGGCAAAAAACAGCAATTCTGCGCTGGGCCTCCGGTTAATAGGTTAGTCCCAAAAATAATATAAAAGTGGAAAATAAAGCCCAATATAGTCCAAAATAGTAGATAATATAGCATGGAGCAATCAAAAATTATAGATACGTTGGAGACGTATCAGGCCTCTCACCGCTACCTGATGTCTACTACACAACCTTCTTCTTGTAGACGTTGTTGGGCCTCCAAGTGCAGAGGTTTGTAGGAAAGTAGCAAAATTCCCTCAAGTGGATGACCTAAGGTTTATCAATCCGTAGGAGGCGTAGGATGAAGATGGTCTCTCTCAAGCAATCCTGCAACCAAATAACAAAGAGTTTCTTGTGTCCCAACACACCCAATACAATGGTAAATTGTATATGTGCACTAGTTCGGTGAAGAGATGGTGATACAAGTGCAATATGGATAGTAGATAAAGGTTTTTGTAATCTGAAATTATAAAAATAGCAAGGTAACGAATGATAAAAGTGAGCGTAAACGGTATTGCAATGTGTTGAAACAAGGCCTAGGGTTCATACTTTCACTAGTGCAAGCTCCCTCAACAATAATACATAATTGGATCACATAACTATCCCTCAACATGCAACAAAGAGTCACTCCAAAGTCACTAATAGCGGAGAACAAACGAAGAGATTACGGTAGGGTGCGAAACCACCTCAAAGTTATTCTTTCCGATCAATCCGTTGGGCTATTCCTATAAGTGTCACAAACAACCCTAGAGTTCGTACTAGAATAACACCTTAAGACACAAATCAACCAAAACCCTAATGTCACCTAGATACTCCAATGTCACCTCAAGTATCCGTGGGTATGATTATACGATATGCATCACACAATCTCAGATTCATCTATTCAACCAACACATAGAACCTCAAAGAGTGCCCCAAAGTTTCTACCAAAGAATCACGACGAAAACGTGTGCCAACCCCTATGCATAGGTTCATGGGTGGAACCCGCAAGTTGATCACCAAAACATACATCAAGTGAATCACGTGATATCCCATTGTCACCACATATACGCACGGCAAGACATACATCAAGTGTTCTCAAATCTTTAAAGACTCAATCCAATAAGATAACTTCAAAGGGGAAACTCAATTCATTACAAGAGAGTAGAGGGGGGAAGAAACATCATAGGATCCAAATATAATATCAAAGCTCACGATACATCAAATCGTATCACCTGAAGAACACGAGAGAGAGAGAAAACACATAGCTACTGTACATTCCCTCAGCCCCGAGGGAGAACTACTCCCTCCTCGTCATGGAGAGCGTAGGGATGACGAAGATGGCCACCGGAGAGGGATTCCCCCTCCGGCAGGGTGCCGGAACGGGTCTAGATTGGTTTTCGGTGGCTACGGAGGCTTTTGGCGGTGAAACTCCCGATCTATTGTGCTCCCGGATGTTTTTAGGGTACATGGATATATATAGGAGGAAGAAATACATCAGGGGAGCCACGAGGGGCCCACGAGGGTGAAGGGCGCGCATAGGGGGTGGGCGCCCCCCTGCCACGTGGCTTCCTCATTGATCCTCTTACGTGCACTCCAAGTCTTGTGGGTTTCTTCTAGTCCAAAAATAAGTTCCGTGAATTTTCAGGTCAATTGGACTCCGTTTGATTTTCCTTTTCTGCGATACTCTAAAACAAGGAAAAAACAGAAACTAGCACTGGGCTCTAGGTTAATAGGTTAGTCCCAAAAATCATATAAAATAGCATATAAATGCATATAAAACATCCAAGGTTGATAATATAATAGCATGGAACAATCAAAAATTATAGATACGTTGGAGACGTATCACTACCTTTACCAAATCGTGTTCACACACCTAGCTCAGACCCAGTAGGACATATTCATCACCATTCCAATTCATCCCCGATGAATCAGACCTGACTCAACTCTAAGCAGTAGCAGGCATGACAAACAAGCATGAATGAGTAGGCACATCAGGGCTCAAACAACTCCTACTCATGCTAGTGGGTTTCATCTATTTACTGTGGCAATGACAGGTCATGCTAAGGAAAGGGGTTCAACTACTGCAACATGTAACAGTTGAATCGTTGTTGTCCTAATGCAGTAAAAGAGAGTAGGAGCAAGAGAGTGGGATTGTATCGAAATGAACAAGGGGGTTTGCTTGCCTGGCACTTGTGATGATAGTATAGCTCTTCATCGGTGTCATCGAACTCATCGTCGGATCAATGTCTATTGAGGGGGAACAAATACCGGCAACAAAGAGGAAACACAATCAATGCAATGCTCAATATGATGCATGATCATGACATGGCAATATGAGTGTGTTGGGCTAATGCAACTACAACCAGATGGGTTTGAGCTTATTTGAACCAAAGATTCAAATACAAACTCAAGTTATGGGTTCATATAAGTGCATTAACATGTTTGACCTAAACAGCAGGGTTAAGTTACTCTAACATGCATGAAACCAGTACAGATGGATAGATTGGATTTTTCTGATCATTTTTCATATATAACTTATTTCATTCTGAGTTATGGTTGATTTTATATGATTTTTAGAAGTTTATAACATTTTCTAAAATAAATAAACCATTTCTGATTTATTTTAAATACCAGAAAACATTTACAGCGTCAGTATGATGTCACTGTGATGTCAGCAAGTCAACGGGGCCGGTCTAGGTCAAACCTGACGTGTGGGTCCACATGTCAGTGACACAGGAATTAATCCCGGTCAAACTCTGTGCTGACTGGGTTTGACCAGGGGTATGGCCCGCTGTTAGTGGCTATTAGGGGTGTTTAGTTGGCGGGGTTAGCGCTAATGATGGCCACGTCAGCACGCCGGAGTTTGGCCGGTGGCGACCATCCAGCGCAGCGGAGGTTGCTCAGGATTGAGCTACTGGCGTCGGCTTGGAGCGTGGATTGGAGCTACGGGGCACTAGGAGACTCGCGCATCCAATGGTGGCAGCAGCTCGCGCTGGAGTGGACTAAATCGATTGTGGCGGAAACTTTTGCGGCGGCCGGAGTTTGGGTATTGATGAAACCGACGATGCAGCGTGCTTGGAAGTCAGTAGTTAGTACCTACGGGTTCTACGCGTGCTCACGAGGCCAACGGGCACATGCAAGGGACCAAAAGATCACCGGAGCCTCGCCGATGACGACCTTGTGTAGCGGCGTGCTACGGTCAGCAAGGGGGTGATGTCTACGGTGAGCAAATGAAGCAGAGGAGAGGGGTGTTAGACGCAGGGGCTCACATGGAGTCGGTAGGGCGGCTCAGGAAGCTCAGGGAGGCACCATGGACGATGAACGGGAGCCTGCGATCTCGGCAGCTGAAGCTTGAAGAAGAGGTCGGGGAAGCCACTGCGGGGCGCGTCTGGTCACGTGGATCAGCGGAGATGGTGCAGGGGTCGACAGCGTAGCTCTTGGACATCTCGGGGTAGCGCGGGGAGCACGGTGGCTACAGTGAACGGTGTCGGCGGCGACGAGCTCTGCTCGGGCTGCGCGGGAGAGAGAGCAGAGGAGGGGGAAAGGGTCTAGGGAGAGTGGGAGAAGTCCAGGGGAAATGGGGCGATGCGTGTGGTGTCCTTAGCCAGCTCCAGGAAGTCGGCGGCAAGCAGGAGGTGGCTCGGTGCGTGCCGGTGTGCGGCGACCACGCGCGCGGCGTCCTATTAGCGCGGGGAGGAAGACACCCCTGCCCCTGGTGGGCTTGGCAGCTAGCTGGTCCGGCTACAGGTAAGGCCCAGGTGGGGTTCTCTCTCTCTGGTTTCTATTTTAGTTGTTATTTTCTATTTCTTTTGATCTTTTTTGAATTAGTAAAAATACTAACTCATTTTGTAAAATCCTGACAAAAATTGTGGGCACTATTTGAATTATTTCCAACAGCCCCCAATTGTTTTCAGAAGTGTTGAAGCATTTAAAATATTTATAGGCATTAAATGCTCTAATTAAAATACAATATGATTTAACTCAAAAATCCATAAATGGCCAAGAAATATGCTCATCATTTTTGGCAGAGGTTTTCACCTTTATCAGAAATCATGAACATTTTCAATGACATTTTGGGTTCTTTGAAAAAGATTTTATTTGAACCTATTTGAATTCTTTCTGATGCTAGCGTTTCATCAGTCCCCATTTCAGCTTTACATAAAATTTAAACATGATGCAACACACAAGTGCTAGCCTAGTTCAAGGTAAAGCTAGGGATGTGACAGGCCTAGAATTAAAATTATCTCTATACGTGTTGTTACCAAAAAATTTCCTACCAACAAAATTCACATCCATAAATTCATTATTATTCTCAATCAAAGTAGACAAGGGCATATCATTAGGATTAGTAGGGGTACTCTTATTAGCAAACAATTTCATAAGTTCATCCATCTTTCCACTCAAAACATTAATCTCTTCAATTGCATGCACCTTTTTACTAGTAGATCTTTCAGTGTGCCATTGAGAATAATTAACCATAATATTATCTAGGAGTTTGGTAGCTTCTCCTAAAGTGATATTGTAACATCCCAAATTTTTAATTTGAAATGTTATACATTAGATCATCGTTGAATATCATAATTTATTGCCTATTGGTTGATCCTAGAAAATTCTACGCAACTCAAGGACCCTCGGAGAGAGTTGGGGATTTCGTTATTTTCATATTTGAGTTTTCTCAAATTTTGAAAATAGGATCATTTGATTTATTTTATCTTCAATTATTTCTATTATCAAAATATGAGAGAGGGAATAAAATGACTTTCCGAAAATAAAGAAATACTGAGGATTTAATAAAAAATCAAATAAGATTTTATTTTGGTTTTATTGCTATTTTATTTGAATTTAGGAAAATACACGTTTTCCAAAATTGCATTTAGGCCCCAAATAAATGTTCATCCTGTGCGGCTTGATTTTAGAAGCCGGGGAAATTTATTTCGGGATTTTTGAAGTCTATTTAGTATTCCTTTTGTTTTTTCTCAGCGTAACTATTTAAAAAAACGCGCAACCGACCTACCGGGCCGTGTCCGACCTGGACACTTGGCCCGGCCGGCTTTATAAGCCGGGGAGGCCCAGCCGGACCCCCACCCCAAACCCTAGCCGCCTCGTGCCACCCCGCCGCTCGCCGGAGGTAGACCTCGCCGCCGCCGGTTTTTCTCGAAAAACTGATCGATTTTCTGTCGGTTTTGTTCGGGTTTTTTAGTTTTTTTAGATCGGTTTTTCCGGTTTATTTATTTAGCGAGCGTTCGCCCGTTCGTTCGTTTTAATGAACGCGTTCATCGTTTAGATCCAGTTAACGAACGTCCGTTCATTAATCTATTCGTCATTTTCTTTTTCTCAGATTAAATTTGCGATTTTTCTAATCGCGATTCCTGATCCATTTTTCGTTCTAGTATAACTTTTTGCTCGTTCATCAGAATCAGGCGATTCAAGCGCCTGGAGTTTCTTCTCGAAACCCTCTTTCCGTTTAACCAACTCAAACAAGTTTTTGCCACTCTAAAAATTTCCCTAGATCCAGAATAGTAAACGAAGCTTGTTTATTTTGCCGTTTGTCTTTCGTTGCTTCGTTCGATTCGATTCTTTTTGCCAACCGGAGTTCTTAAGTTGAACTTTCTGGTTAGACCTCTTATTTGAGTTTTACCTGTGCATTATTTGAGTACTTATTGAATGCTTGTTTGTTTGCGATAGAGTACCCGGAGTGCGCCGCTTGCTACTTCGAATCGCTAGGTTACCCAGATCATCAGCAAGGCAAGTAACACTTTGATCATACTTCCAATTACCCAGTTTTATTGCATTAGATCAATGCTCACACATCGCATGATTAGGATCTAATTAAATGGTGGGTTTTGGGAAGTAGTTGAGGTAGTTCCTATTACCTGTTTATTATCAAACCTTTGGGAGTTACTTCTACGTTTGCTTATTATGCCATGCTATGCTAGTAGACGTGGATTGGGTGAGTGAAATCCATGACAGATGTGAGATTGTTGAATTAAAGGTTTATCTAAGGTGGCAACTTAAATACACATCTGGGTGGATTGAGGCACCTGGGTATTCCAGCGATTGCCTATTTTCTTTTGGACCGCCACCCAGGCTCAAAGGGATCATGAGATTATTCATGCTAGAAACTTCCGTGTGCAGCCACAAGCTATTACGGGCTCTAGCATAGTTGACTAAGTTGTGCAAACTCTTATAATGGTAGACTAGCAGATGTAGGGGAAAGTAGGTGTAACGGTCTACCCGATCGTAAGGTGCTAGCGCTTCTGAAAGACTATGTCTCGGTCATCCGTTTCTCAAACCCCATGTAGTGCGAGAAATCAAACGGAGGCGATCGAGTCTTGTGGGGAAAAGTGCGCAAACCTCTGCAGATTGTATAAACTAATCATGGTTAGCCGTGTCCCCAGTTATGGACATCTTGAGTATCTAGTACCTGGATTATCATGTGAATCTCATCATGTTACTCTCAAATTAATTTTGTTGGGTTTTGCTTAATGATGATGCTTAATTGGGATTGAGAATGCTGTCAACCATTCTCAATGTTTAACAACCACCATGATAGTTAAATAAAATTTATTCCTTTGCAGTAGGGAAAATTTGGCTTTACGTAAAACTGTAACCATAGAGCTTTCCACCAGCCAAATATGCATGTAGTATAGCCTTATTCTTTCATTGCTCTCTATGTGTTATATTGCCAGCATATTCCATGTGCTGACCCGTTTCGGGCTGCAACGTTAATGTTGCAGACTTTTCAGACGATGATTAAGGTGCCTTTAGGTCGTGGTTCTATACTCAGTGATGCCGTTGGAGTTGATGGACTCACTTATCTTCCAAGCCTTCCGCTGTTATCGTTATTAGATGGCCTTAAGCCATAGTTATTGTAATAAGTTCTCTTTTGAGACACTCGATGTAATAAGTGTGTGATTGCTACTCTGCTATAAATCCTTCAAGTACTGTGTGGTGTCAGCATTACTGATCCAGGGATGACACCTGAGCACAAAGATTGGACCGTTTGAGGTCTGGTCGCTACAAGATGGTATCAGAGGACACGCTGACTGTGGGACACGACCACTAAGCTAAAAGCCCTAGATCACTACTCACTCTCTTCTCTTTCCGACTTCTCATCTTTTCTACTCTTTTAGGATGGCAGATGCAAGGAACAAGTTCACGCAACCAGATGAAGATACACCCTTTGGATGTCACTTGAAGGAAGTCACTAGATATCTGAACATAGGAGTACCAAGCTTCACCGGGACTTACAACGCCACTTTACCTGAAGAAGAGCGTTGGATGATTCAAGTTCAAGTTCCAGGAATGACGTTCATGCCAGTCACTAAGCCCATAGAGTTTTCTTTTGATGCACCAACTTGGAGTCTAGGAAAGAGCATGGCAGCTCACATCACCATGGGATGCATTGGAGAAGTTTACCGCAATGATCTCAAAGATACTATCTACCAGATTTGTGGGTGCCGAGATGAACACTGGGAGATGATCACCACCAGGAAGGATAGATCAATTGCAGCTTTTATCCAGGAGTTAAACCAGCACATTCAACGTCAGGAGAACCAGATGTGCGCCGACATGATAGATCTGAAGAAGGCGAGAACAAGAATCAAGGAACTGGAGGAAGAACTCAAGGCCACACGTGAAGATTATGAAGAGGAAATCGAAGTATTAGTGGACAAGAATGCCGACTTAACAATGAAGATCGGAATATTTATGGGAGGCCCTACGCTAGTAGAACAAGATGAAGAACCCAAGGAGATTCGCCCGGAAGACTACATCATCATCGATGACACCGACTCGGATCCAGAAGATAGCGATGATGACTATGTGGATGAAGTTGGAGCAGATATCATGGAGTCTGCAACCGAAGAATATTTTTAGTAGACCACCTCATCAGTAGTAGTAGTAGTCCACCATGTAAATACATTAGTCCGAGCACTTTTGCGATAGTTAGATCGATTGTATGCCCTTGTTTGATTGATTGAATGAAGTGAATTGTTTGCTTTTGCCTCATGTGCATATGGGTAGTGTTTTCTCTCTAGACCCCTCTCTATTCTTAAATCTCATCTTTTCTAAACCCTCAGATGCCTCCGAGACGTGACCCCAGATTTACCTTCCCACCGGAGCTCACTCAGTTGATCCAGTAGCAGAACACATTGATGCAGTTGCTAGTTCAGAATCAGAATCAGGGGAACAACAACAACCCACCACCACCACCACCTGTTGATCACTTAGCCCGTTTTCTTAGGCTGAATCCGTCGGTGTTTTCCAGTAGCACCGAGCCGATAGTAGCAGATGATTGGCTCCGCAAGACAGCAAGGGAGTTGACCACCGCAGGATGCACAGATGCGGAAAAGGTGAAGTTTGCCGCACATCAGCTTGACCACCTTCAACAACTACCAGGAGTTGGTAGACTGTGCTCTTATGATTAAAGGGAAGCAGCAGCAGATTGAGAACCGCAAGAGGTAGTATGGACAAGGGAAGTACAATTCAGGAGCTCAGTAGAAGCCACGTTTTACCCCTAGACCGGGAGGACATTTTCAGCTTACACATGGAGGAGGTAGCTCGCACAATCACAATGGCACCAAGAATGGTAATGGGAATGGAGGAAGCAACGGTCAGAATCGCACCAACCCATCAACCCCAGCCAAGAGAGACCTGAGCCAAGTCACTTGCTTTAAGTGCCAAAAGACCGGACATAATGCCAATGAATGTCCTGAATCCCAGAATGGAAATGGCAATGGAAGCTCTGGGAAGAAGCCGAACCCTTTCAACCGGGACATGTGAACCACGTTAACATGGAGGAGGTTGAAGAGCAGCCGGATGAAGTAATCGGTAAGTTTTTGGTTAAGTCATTTACTGCACTCGTTCTTTTCGATACTGGTGCATCGCATTCATACATATCAAGGGGATTTGTGGATAAGTATAGTATGCCCACCAAAGTTCTTAGAACACCTATGTTAGTAAGCTCACCAGGAGCGGAGTATATGGCTAGCCAAGGATATTTTCAAGTGCCATTGAGTATAGGTAGGCATGTGTTACCTTCGGATTTAATCATTTTGGAATCACAAGGATTGGATGACATTCTGGGTATGGATTGGCTATCGATGTATGGAGGAAACATCGATTGCGCCGGTAAGTCAATTTTTCTTACCACCCCAGAAGGGAGAAGGATCAAGTATGTATCCCGACATGTGCCAAAAAGGACTCAAGTAAATTGTCTAACAGGAGTTGTGCAGGAGGAAGTACCAGTAGTGAAGGATTTCCCTGATGTATTTCTAGAAGAGTTGCCACACATGCCACCGGATAGAGATATTGAGTTTTTGATTGAGCTTTTTCCAGTCACAGGGCCAATATCTAAGAGACCGTATAGGATGCCCGCAAAGGATTTGGTGGAGATTAAGAAGCAGATTAAGGAGTTACTGAATAAAGGATATATTCGCCCAAGTTCTTCGCCTTGGGGATCGCTAGTACTTCTAGTGGAGAAGAAGGATGGATCGTTAAGGATGGTTGTTGATTATCAGGGACTGAATGAAGTAACCATCAAGAACAAGTACCCACTACCAATGGTAAATGATCTGTTTGATCGATTGCAAGGAGCTAAGGTATTTTCCAAGATCGATCTGCGATCAGGATACCATCAGTTGAAGATTCGAGAACAGGATATACCTAAGACAACTTTTACCACCAGGTATGGGCTGTACGAGTATACCGTTATGTCATTTCGTCTGACTAACGCACCTGCATATTTTATGAATATGATGAACACAGTGTTTATGGAGTTTTTGGATAAGTTCGTTGTGGTGTTCATTGATGATATCCTAGTATACTCGAAGAATGAAGAGGAGCATAAGGAGCATTTGCGTTTGGTACTTGGTAAGCTCAGAGAACATTAGTTATATGCCAAGTTTAGCAAATGTGAGTTTTGGTTAAAGGAAGTTGGATTTCTCGGACATGTTGTATCTAGAGAAGGTATAACAGTAGATCCCACCAAGGTTGACACTGTGACAAATTGGGAAGCCCCAACAACGGTTGGAGAAATCCAGAGTTTTCTTGGACTCGCGGGATACTACCGGAGATTCAATTAAAATTTCTCGAAGATTGCAAAGCCTATGACGGAGTTGTTGAAAAAGGATACAAAGTTCATATGGACTGAGGAATGTGAGGCTAGTTTCCAGGAGTTGAAGAAACGTTTGGTTACATCACCTGTGTTGATTTTGCCAGATCAGACCAAGGATTATGAGGTGTATTGCGATGCTTCACGTCGAGGACTTGGAGCAGTGCTTATGCAGGAAGGAAGAGTTGTTTCATATGCCTCACGACAGCTTAAGCCTCATGAGTTGAATTATGCTACGCATGATTTGGAGTTAGCAGCCGTAGTGCATTCATTGAAGACCTAGAGACATTTTCTCATTGGAAACCATTGTGAGGTGTACACGGATCACAAGAGTTTGACATATATTTTCACGCAGAAGGAGTTGAATCTCATGCAAAGGAGATGGTTGGAGCTCATCAAGGATTATGATATGAGATTGCAATATCACCCCGGAAAGGCTAACGTAGTAGCTGACGCGTTGAGTCGTAAAAGCCATGTCAACACACTAATGATGGGAGATTTACCAAGGGAGTTAGCCGAACATCTTCGAGAGCTATGTTTGGAAATAGTTCCAAGAGGCTATGTAGCAGCATTGGAGATTCAGTCTACTTTGATAGATAAGATCAGAGAAGCCCAGAAGACTGATAAGGAGATTGCCTCTATAAAGGAGAAAATGAGCAAAGGAAAAGCTAAGGGATTTCGTGAGGATGAGCATGATACCTTATGGTTTGAAGACCATGTTTATGTGCCTAATGATTCAGAGATCGGGAAGTTAATTCTGCAAGAGGCCCATGATTCGCCATATTCGATTCACCCAGGAAATACCAAGATGTATTTGGATTTAAAGGATACTTTCTGGTGGACCGGATGAAGAAGGATATTGCGTAGTATGTAGCAATTTGTGATGTATGCCAGAGGGCAAAGGCAGAGCATCAGAAGCCAGCAGGATTGCTACAACCATTGCCGATACCCGAATGGAAGTGGGATAAGTTAGGCATGGATTTTATTACAGGTTTACCCAGAACTCGTTCAGGCCATGACTCGATATGGGTTGTAGTCGATCGTTTGACAAAGGTAGCTCATTTCATTCCAGTGAAGACTACCTATACTAGTGCAAAGTTGGCAAAGATATACATGACCAGGATCGTCTGTTTGCATGGAGTTCCAAGGAGAATTGTATCAGATAGAGGAACCCAGTTTACCTCAAAGTTTTGGAATCAGTTGCACGAAACTTTGGGTACCAGGCTAGAATTCAGTACAACTTTCCATCCGCAGACAGATGGACAGACCAAGAGAGTCAATCAGATTTTGGAGGATATGCTGAGAGCTTGTGCGCTAGATTACAGATCTAGTTGGGACGAGAATTTGCCATATGCAGAGTTCTCTTACAACAACAGTTATCAATCCAGTTTGAAGATGGCCCCTTTCGAAGCCTTGTACGGAAGGAGGTGCAAGACCCCATTGTCGTGGGATGAAGTTGGAGACCGCCAGTTGTTTGGACCGGATCTGATTAAGGAGTCTGAATAGAAAGTGAAATTGATTCGCGATAGGCTCAAGGTAGCCCAGTCCAGGCAGAAGAGCTACGCAGATTCTAAACGCAAGGAGACAGTTTACGAAGTCAGAGACCGAGTTTATCTTCGAGTATCTCCACTTCGAGGAGTTAAGCGCTTTGGAGTTAAGGGAAAGTTAGCGCCACGTTTTGTAGGACCATACAAAGTTTTGGAGCGTATGGGAGAAGTAGCCTATAAGTTAGAATTGCCCAAAGGATTGTCAGGAGTTCACGACATGTTCCATGTTTCCCAGTTGAAGAAGTGCCACGCGGAGATGGCTGATATACCACTGAGAGATACCGTGCCTGTCGGGGAAACTGATCCACCAACACCTATGGGGACCGGGCCCCTTTCGGTTCGGAGGGGGGCGGAGGCCGCGCAAAGAGCGGATCGAGGGAGTACACGCGAGCAGTTTTACCCAGCTTCGGGACGCACGGATGCGTAAAACCCTACTGCCGCTTGTTTGTGTGTATTGAATTCTTGCTCAGGAGCGATGGACGCTGCCAGACCGAGCGTGAGAGTGTCCCTAATGTTTCGAATGAGCCGATCCCCTTCTACATTGCGCTTGGGCCTCCTTTTATACTTTCAAGGGGTCACCGACAGGTGGCAACGTAGACTAGAAGGGTAAAAATGGAAAAGGATGCGGTAGGTGCAGCTACCGCTACTGTGGACACAGTGCACCCTACCTAACTCTGACGGCAGGGGACAAGGTCATTGAATGCCCGTCTGAGTTGCCTAAACAGTGCAAAAAGTGACCGTTAGGAGTGCCACCGTTTGCCACGATGGCCTTCTCTTCATCTCCGCTTGCCACCGCGTACCCCTGGCTGCACAGGCTCCCGCCACGCGCCCCTGAGGAAGCCTCATGGCGACACGCGGGTGGGTGCACTGGAGCGTGGGTACAGAGTGGCAGCGGGCCCCCGGCGAGTACCTTGTCGGGGTCGTCGTCTTGTCGAGTCCAGAAGCTTGTCGCTCACCGGACCTTGCCGGGACGTGCGGTGCATCGCGGCAAGTTTCTTGAAGTGCCGTGGTTGGCCTTCCCGGCAAGCTCCTCTTGCCGGGGCCTTGTCTCTTCCCGGCAAGATCCTCTTGCCGGGGCCTTGTCTCTTCATCTTGAATGCTTTGTTCTTGAATGGCTCCAAAGGAACCCACGGAGGACTCTGGCGGTCGTCCGGCAAGCCTTGCCGCGCGGCGCTGCAACTGCCCGTGCACAAGTTCGGGATACTAGGGTACCCCTACTCTAGTACACCGACAGGAGCCCCCGGGCCTGGGCCACACACGGTGCCGAGCGCTGTTGGGCCAGGCCCAAAACAGGGCACGGGCACGCGCGGAGCCTGGGTTATGCCGAATCTAACTCCGTATCCACCGCGCCCCCCGTAACGGCACGCGTCAATCGCGGAGTCGTGGGAGAGATCGTGGGTGGTTGTTTATTTGGAAGGCCGAAATGTCCGCCCCGTCCCTCTTTATAAGCAGGGGAAACAGGGGCATTTCCCCCACCTTCGCCCTTCGCTGCTGCAATCTCAGAAATCTCCGCCGCCCTCCTCCGCTTGCAGAGTTGAAAGAGGGCAGCGCTCCGCCCCCGTCGCTGCCGCCACCACCAGCGCCGTCGATCTCCCCCACCGCCTCCGCCATGCCTCCGAAGCCCGGGAAGGGGAAGGCCACGAAGGCCGCGGCCGCGAAAGCTGTGAAGTCGACCGAAGCGCAGCGGCTTGAGGCGCTGCGGAAGGAGCGGGCCACTTTCCCCCCCGAGCTCTCCGCGAAGGAGCTGAGGGAGTGGTACTATCTCTTCTGGTCGACGGAGACGCGGGCGCATCCGCGCATGAAGGTACTCTCCGCCGTCGCCTCGCAAGCAGCTCCAGTTGGCGGATATCCTTTCTTCGCCGTGTTCTTCTACTGCGGGCTCTGCCCGCCATTCTCTGATTTCTTTTGCGACGTCATGAACACCTATGGACTCCATATCCTTGAATTCACCCCCAACGCCGTTCTGACCATGGCAGTTTTCGCCCATCTATGCGAAAACTTTGTCGGAGTCCACCCCAACGTAGCTCTCTTCCGCCATTTCTTTATGCCTTGTGTCGAGAGAGAGGAACCTCTTGCCGGCGGGATCGCCTGGATCTCGCGGGCCGGCAAGAAGGAGACCTATCTGGAGGGGGAGCTCCGCAGCAAGTGGGACGAGTGGAGAGCGGATTGGTGCTGGGTTGCAGAAGAGAGCCCGCAGCCGTTCACCGCCCTGCGCCAAGCCCCAGCAGTGCGTGGCAATGACTGGAGCGCTCTGTCCGTGGACGATGACAAGCTGAAGATCGCCACCACTCGGATCTTGCATCTCAGGCTTGCCGGGCTGACTGTAGGAGCTGTCGGTGCAGATTTCCTTCGCCGGCGCATCGCCCCTCTGCAGGCGAGGGGGAGACCCGCCTGGGAATTTGGAGGCCCGGCAGATATCATGAGGTTGCGCCCAGGCCTCAACTTCAATTTCACCGTCATAGAGTTGGACAGGATACTCAAGGAGATATTCAAGCATGACCCACAGCATCCCGAGTGGTTCAGGTTGCCGGCAGGCATCGTTCCTCTGTGCAACAACTCCTCGCGCGACCGCATCTGCTCCATGATGCCGTTGTGTGATTCGCACGAGATCGCTCCAACTTGGCAAGAGCCTGCCAGAGACGTTGTGCAGCAGTTCTTCGACAGCCTAGTGGAAGTAGCGGTCAATGCTGACGACAAGAAGCTCCTCACCCGCGACACCACCGATCAAGAGATGGAACGCATCGCCACCAGGGCGGAAGAGGCGGCGGCAGCCGCAGCCGCGGGTGAATTTGGGTTCACGGTGGAGGAAGCGGACGCGGCATCGGCGATGAGTCTTGCTGAGCGGGAGTGGCCCGAAGACGAAGAAGAGCTTGCCGCGCCCGACGCCGAGTTGAGTGAGCCCGCCGAGGGTGCGAGCGGCCCGCCATCTCCGGGGAGCTTGCCGGGAACAGGGCCCGGAACGCAGCCCCCAGTGCAGCCAAGAAGGCGCCTCCGCAGGATCGGGGACACAGCAGGGCGGCAAGCTGGTCAACAGCCGTAGCGCCGCACGACGCGCTCCGCCGCGGCAAGTACGGTTGCCGCGGGTGCGCCTCCCGCCGCAGTGGCAACTGGGGCGGGGTCATCTCGGGCTGGCGCCGCAGTCCCCGCCAAGCGGCCAAGGGATCCCACCCCTCCACCTCGTCGTGCCGGAGGTGGGCCGAACTTCGACCTCTCCGCGCTCAGCTCCGACGAGGAAGAGGAAGAAGAGTAAGATTCCCTTGTTGTTCTTGTAGTTCTTCAACTTGCCATTCCTGTCTTGCATCTGATCTGACCCACCCTGGACTCTCCCTTTTCAGGACTCTGGCCCAGAGGGCGGCGAAGAGGGCCAAGGCTCAGGTGGTGGTCATCGAGAATGAGCCCACTGCGACGACAGGAGGCGCGCCCGAGACCACCTTGCCGGATCCGGCCATCACTTCGCAGAGCAGCCACAGCGCAGCCCCCAGCATAAGCATATGGTTTACTTTCTGCTTCTGGGTGCGCGTGGTTGCTCTTTTCCTTTGTTGACATCTGATCACTGGTTTGTTTGTGCAGGAGCAGAACAGCTTCATCAGGAGGGCGTGGTGATCACCTCCGACTCGTCGTCTGCTTCGACTATGCCGCCAAGGGCGGACTCCCCGGCAAGGGAGCTATCTCCGGTAAGGGAGGAGCCTCCGGCAAGGGAGGAGTCTCCGGCAAGGGACAGCGCTAACGATCCGCCGGTGGTGGAGCTTATGACAGCGGATCCCAGCACAGGTAATCCTTCCTGCCCGAAACTTTCTTTGTATTCTTCTGCTGATTTTTCTTCTTGAGTGCTTGTTTGACTTCTCATTCTTCTCCGGTCGTCAGGTCCACCCTCCGCGGATCCGATGGAGACCGAGGCGGGCGGCGGAGAGGACGCGCGCGGCAACACTGATGATGCCGCGGCCGCCGAAGACGGAGCTGGTGCCGATGTGCCTGCCGGTGAAGAGGCCGCCAAGGCTGCCGCCGAGGAAGCTGGCGGGGGATCTGGCGATCGCACTGACGGCCCTGAGGCCGCAGGAGCGTCAGGCGCTGCACCGACCGCCGATCCCTCCGCCGCTGCCGCAGCGTCAGGCTCCGAGGAGCCCCAGCCCGGCGCCTATCTGAAGGCTGGCGAGGGCATCTTCATCAAGCTCCCTTGGGCGTCAAGCTCCAAGGCGCCGGTGGAAGGAGAAGTTTTGGATGGGGAGGTGCTCGCCTCCGCCGGGTTGTCGATCGTTGACGCGCCGGGAAGCAGCAGTGACGAGCCCGAGGAGGAGCGGCTGCTGCGGAGGCTGCTGGCGCTCTATCGCGCCCGTCAAGTCAAGTTGGAGTCCCGGGAAGCGCTCGTCGCGAAAGCGAGCGTGGATATAGAGAAGCGTGCGGAGGAGCTCCGGGGTTTTCGCCAGGAAGCTCTCCGGGCCTTGGCGGAGGAGCGGGAGCAGCTTGCTGAAGAGCGGAAGGCCTTCCTCCTCGAGAAGGCCGAAGCTAAAGAGCAGCAGCGGCTCACCGGCGAGAAGCTGTACGCGCGAGAAGGCGAGCTGGCTCAGCGGAAAGTGAACCTCGACAGCCACGAGGAGGAGCTTGCCGCGCGCGAACGGGCACTTGGCGGGTCGCTCCAAGAGGCAAAGGATGCGGCTGCGGCTGCCGAGACCGCCAAGAAGGAATTGGAAGTGAAGGTGGCGCAGCTGGAGGCTGATCTGAAGGTGGGTGGCGAAGAGCTTGCAGCGCTCAAGCTGGAGCGCGAGAAGGACGCCCTTGCCCACGGTGAGCTGCAGGGCCAACTCTTCGAGAAGGGCAAAGAGCTGCGCGCCGCCAAGAATTCCAATGCTGATCTGGAGCTGAAGCTGGCCACCCTGACGGAGACGTTGGATGGCGCCAAGAAACGGGAGGCGGACTTGAAGAAGGACATCAAGGCCAACGAGGCGCTGCTAGCGAGGGCCGCCGAAACCCAGAATCTTCTCAGAGATACTGTGGCGCTCTGGACGGAGGGCCTCGTGAACATTGCTGCAGTCATCGAAGAGGAGCTGGTGCAATTGGGGGTGGAAGGCTTCGGGTACTCCTCCGACGAGAACCTCCAACCCAGCGCCAAGCTCACTCTGTTTTTCAAAAGCGTGGCGGCGGCGCTCCAGCAACTCCGGGAACGGATCCCAAAGTAGTTGGCCGACGAGTCACGCTCGATTTGTGCCGGAGTTCTGGAGAAGGTGCTGGTGAAGGTGGCCTTCCGCAATCCGGGCCTCAACCTCACCAACGTCCTCAAGAGGCTGCCGGCGGACGCTGATCTTGACGCACTTAAGGCCCTCGTCGCACCCATTGTGGACAGGGTGAACGAGGTCAAAAAGGTTGACGGCGGTCGCGTAGATTAGGCCGTCCGTTTTCTTCTTTTCTTGTCGCTGCCAGTCATGTCATGGGAACACTTTATTAGAGGCACGACAAGTTATTTTTGTAATATAACTCTATCTTAAGCAAAAAATTGTTGTGTTACTTCCTTCACTCGACTCTTGGCTTTGTATGGTTCTGCCCTACGCTTTCTAGGGAAACTTGCCGGTGCAGGCACCCTTGCCGCGAGCGCCGAGTGCGGAACTTCAGCAGCCTGCTGGCGGGGTCGCTACCGACAAGCAACCCTTGTCGCAACTAGTTGCAGCTCACTTAAGTTGTTGAGCAGACTCGAAACAAAGTAAGGGCGCAGCTAGCTACGAGTTGGTTCCTCCGCGCACAGGTTTTCCATACAAAGCACGGTCGTTCAAGGAAAATAACTCAAAAACTTAAAAAACTGATTGCTCAAACTTTAGCAACTTAGCTTTTCTGTCGTCTGCTTCCGGCAAGGAGAAACTTTCTTGAATGGCCTGGTCCACACCATTATCTTCTCCTCCCCCCCCCGGTAAACCTTGTGGGCGAGGGAACCTTCCTTCTTTTGAGAAAGAAACAGAGAAATAAAGTAATGATATGGAGCCTTGGGCTCGTTATCGCTTACCGGGGTCTGGTGCTGCACAAAGTGTCAGATAACATATGCGAAAAAGGATTATAGCATAAAAAAACTGACAAGATGTGCGGGGCACATGAACTTTACTGGTGCACGGGGTCTGCGCCCGGCTTTGTACAAAGGATTACATGCAACAGCGGCAAGACTTGTACAAAAGGTGGTTGCCGGAAAAGCTTCCGGCAACCGCGCCCTACGGGTAAAACTTACGAAGATGTTCAATGTTCCAGGAGTTGCTCACCGGAATGCCATCTTCGGTCTCAAGGCGGACAGCGCCGGGCCTAGTGACTCGTTTCACCCGATAAGGGCCTTCCCACTTCGGCATCAACTTGTTGGAATTCTTGGCGGACTGAACACGCCGAAGAACAAGGTCGCCTTCCTCGAAGCTCCTGGCTTTAACTTTGCGGCTATGGTAGCGATGCAAAGCTTGCTGGTAGCGAGCGGCTCGCACAGCAGCCTGAAGACGGTCTTCCTCAAGGAGCAGCGCGTCATCTTGGCGCAACTGCTCTTGCTCGAGCTCATCATAAGAGAGCACTCGAGGTGACCCGTAAACGAGTTCCGTGGGGAGAACTTCCTCTGCTCCGTAGACTAGTGCGAAGGGTGTCTGGCCAGTGGCTCGATTTGGCGTCGTCCTGATCGACCAAAGAACCACCGGCAGCTCCTCGATCCAGTTTCTTCCGCACTTGTGCAGCCTGTAGAAAGTTCTGGTCTTGAGGCCTCGCAGCACTTCAGCATTTGCCCTCTCCGCTTGACCGTTGCTTCTCGGATGAGCAACAGAAGCGAAGCAGACCTTGGCGCCAAGATCTTGGACGTACTGCATGAAGGTGCGGCTCGTAAATTGCGTGCCGTTGTCGGTGATGATCCTGTTAGGGATCCCGAAACGGTAAACAATCGACCTGAAGAACTTGGCTGCTGACTATGCTGTCACCTTCCTCACTGGTTCCACTTCCGGCCACTTTGTGAACTTGTCGATGGCGACGTACAAGAACTCAAAGCCCCCGACAGCTCGGGGAAAGGGGCCGAGGATGTCGAGCCCCCAGACCGAAAATGGCCAGGATAAATGGATCGTCTGGAGAGCTTGAGCTGGCTGGTGTATCTGTTTGGAATGGAACTGGCACGCTTCACACTTGGTTACTTGTGCAGTTGCATCCTGGAGGGTTGTCGGCCAGAAGAAACCTTGTCGGGATGCTTTGCCGACAAGTGCTCTTGCGCCAATGTGGTGACCACATATGCCTCCATGTATCTCTGCCAACAGCTGTTGTCCATCTTCCCGGCGAATGCACTTCAATTTCACACCGTTGAGTCTTATTCTGTACAGTGTGTTGTCGACAAACTTGTACATACTTGACTGCCGGGCTACTCTTTCCGCTTCTTCTTGCTCTTCGGGAAGCTCTCCTGTCTGAAGGAAACGGACGATCTGCTGCGCCCATGCTGGAGCTTGCGGCTCGACAACAAGGGCTAAAGGCACATCTGTTGCTGTGGGAACATCCGCTTCTACGGCAAGAACCTGCGGTTCGGCCGGAGCGTGATATTCCCCGGCAAGCTTGCCGGAGCAAAACTTGTTGGGAGCGTCTGCTTCAACGGAACAAACCAAGAGGTTCGCCGGAGCAGACTGCTCCTCAGCACTCTTGGCGTCGATCTTGGGGACCTTCTTGGCGGCGACTTCGGGAAGCTCTGCCGGAAAGTAGTCAACAGAAACCAACTTCCTCTTCTTTCTCTGTCCAGTCGACGGTGTTACGGATGGTTGAGTCAGTTTGAGCACAAAAATCCCTGATTCCACAGGTAACTTTAGTGCTGCGCACTTTGACAGGCCGTCAGCAATATCGTTCTGAGCTCGTGGAACGTGTTCCATTTGCAGGCCGTCAAAGTGTGCTTCTAGCTTCCTTACTTCATCGACATATGCTTCCATCAACGGACTCTGATAGCTTTTGTTTACTTGGCGGACGACCAACTGCGAGTCACCCCTGACAATGAGCTTGTTGATCCCAAGGTCTGCCGCGATTCTGAGTCCGGCAAGCAAACCTTCATACTCTGCGGTATTGTTCGTTGCTTGCTCCTTGGGAAAATGCGTCTGAACTACGTACTTGAGGTGCTCTCCGGTGGGTGCGATAAGCAGCACGCCTGCGCCGGCGCCTTGCAGCGAGAAGGCACCATCAAAGTACATCAGCCGCTCTTTGCTTGCCTCTTTGACGGGGATGATTGTTTCTGGAGTTTCTTCGTCTGGTGTCGGCATCCATTCCGCTATGAATTCTGCCAATGCTCTGCTCTGTATAGTGGAAGTACTCTCAAACTTGAGGCCAAAGCTTGACAGCTCCAGTGCCCACTCGATAATCCTGCCGGTTGCTTCTGGATTTTGCAGTATCCTCTTCAACGGAAAGCGAGTGACAACTGTTATCTCATGTGCCTGGAAGTAATGGCGCAGCTTTCTCGAGGCCATGAGAAGGCCGAAAAGCAATTTCTGTACGCCAGAATACCTTGATCTAGCCCCCTGTAGAAGGGAACTGACAAAGTAAACTGGGCGCTTCACCATTTTCCTCTGCACCTCCTTGCATGCCTGCGCAGACTCAACTTTGTCGGGGCCAGAGCTTCAAAGATGTCGGGGAAACTGATCCACCAACACCTATGGGGACCGGGCCCCTTTCGGTTCAGAGGGGAGCGGAGGCCGCGCAAAGAGCGGATCGAGGCAGTACACGCGAGCAGTTTTACCCAGCTTCGGGCCGCACGGATGCGTAAAACCCTACTGCTGCTTGTTTGTGTGTATTGAATTCTTGCTCAGGAGCGATGGACGCTGCCAGACCGAGCGTGAGAGTGTCCCTGATGTTTCGAATGAGCCGACCCCCTTCTACGTTGCGCTTGGGCCTCCTTTTATACTTTCAAGGGGTCACCGACAGGTGGCAACGTAGACTAGAAGGGTAAAAATGGAAAAGGATGCGGTAGGTGCAGCTACCGCTACTGTGGACACAGTGCACCCTACCTAACTCTGACGGCAGGGGACAAGGTCATTGAATGCCCGTCTGAGTTGCCTAAACAGTGCAAAAAGTGACCGTTAGGAGCGCCACCGTTTGCCACGATGGCCTTCTCTTCATCTCCGCTTGCCACCGCGTACCCCTGGCTGCATAGGCTCCCGCTAGGCGCCCCTGAGGAACCTCATGGCGACGTGCGGGTGGGTGCGCTGGAGCGTGGGTACAGAGTGGCAGCGGGCCCCTGGCGAGTACCTTGTCGGGGTCGTCGTCTTGTCGAGTCCAGAAGCTTGTCGCTCACCGGACCTTGCCGGGACGTGCGGTGCATCGCGACAAGTTTCTTGAAGTGTCGTGGTTGGCCTTCCCGGCAAGCTCCTCTTGCCGGGGCCTTGTCTCTTCCCGGCAAGATCCTCTTGCCGGGGCCTTGTCTCTTCATCTTGAATGCTTTGTTCTTGAATGGCTCCAAAGGAAATCTTGCCGGGGCCTTGTCTCTTCATCTTGAATGCTTTGTTCTTGAACGGCTCCAAAGGAACCCATGGAGGACTCTGGCGGTCGTCCGGCAAACCTTGCTGCGCGGCGCTGCAACTGCCCGTGCACAAGTTCGGGATACTAGGGTACCCCTACTCTAGTACACCGACAGTGCCACTGAAAGTGATTCAGTTGGACAGTGATTTGACCTATGATGAGAAACTAGTCAAGATCCTAGAGTATGCCAGTCGAGTCACCCGCAGCAAGGTTATCAAGTTTTGCAAAGTTCAGTGGAGCCACCACACGGAGGATGAAGCCACCTGGGAGCGAGAGGAAGAATTGCTAAAGGGCCACCCTCACCTATTTTCTAGCCAACCCGAATCTCGAGGGCGAGATTCATCTTAAGGGGGGTAGGTTTGTAACATCCCAAATTTTCAATTTGGAATGCTATACATTAGATCATCATTACATATCATAATTTATTGCCTTTTGGTTGATCCTAGAAAATTCTACGCAACTCAAGGACCCTCGGAGAGAGTTGGGGATTTCGTTATTTTCATATTTGACTTTTCTCAAATTTTGAAAATAGGGTCATTTGATTTATTTTATCTTCAATTATTTCTATTATCAAAATATGAGAGAGGGAATAAATTGACTTTCCCAAAATAATGAAATATTGAGGATTTAATAAAAAAATCAAATAAGATTTTATTTTGGTTTTATTGCTATTTTATTTGAATTTAGGAAAATGCGCGTTTTTCAAAATTGCATTTAGGCCCCAAATAAATTTTCATCCTGTGCGACTTGATTTTAGAAGCCAGGGAAATTTATTTCGGGATTTTTGGAGTCCGTTTAGTATTCCTTTTGATTTTTTCTGAGCGTAACTATTTAAAAAAACGCGCAACCGACCTAACGGGCCGTGTCCGACCTGGACACTTGGCCCGGCCGGCTTTATAAGCCAGGGAGGCCCAGCCGGACCCCCACCCCAAACCCTAGCCGCCCTAGCCGCCCCGCGTCGCCCCGCCACTCGCTGGAGGTAGACCTCGCCGCCGCCGGTTTTTTCCGAAAAACCGATCGGTTTTTCATCGGTTTTGTTCGGTTTTTTTAGTTTCGTTTTTTAGATCGGTTTTTCTGGTTTATTTATTTAGCGAGTGTTCGCCCATTCATTCGTTTTAACGAACGCGTTCATCATTTAGATCCAGTTAACGAACGTCCGTTCGTTAATCTGTTCGTCGTTTTCTTTTTCTCGGATTAAGTCCGCGTTTTTTGTGATCGTGATTCCTGATCCGTTTTTCGTTCTAGTATAAATTTTCGCTCGTTTATCGAAATCAGGCGATTCAAGCGCCTGGAGTTTCGTCCCGAAACCCTCTTTCGGTTTAACCAACTCAAACAAGTTTTTGCTACTGTAAAAATTGCCCTAGATCCAGAATAGTAAACGAAGCTTGTTTTTTTACCGTTTGTCTTTCGTTGCTTCGTTCGATTCGATTCTTTTTGCCAACCGGAGTTCTTAATTTGAACTTTCTGGTTAGACCTCTTATTTGAGTTTTACCTGTGCATTAGTTGAGTACTTATTGAATGCTTATTTTTTTGCGATAGAGTACCCGGAGTGCGCTAGGTTTCCTGGAACATCAGTAAGGCAAGTAACACTTTGATCATACTTCCAATTACCCAGTTTTGTTGTATTAGATCAATCCTCACACATTGCATGATTAGGATCTAATTAAATTGTGGGTTTTGGGAAGTAGTTGAGGTAGTGCCTATTACCTGTTTATTATCAAAACTTTGGGAGTTACTTCTACGTTTTGTTATTATGCCATGCTATGCTAGTAGACGTGGATTGGGTGAGTGAAATCCATGACAGATGTGAGATTGTTGAATTAAAGGTTTATCTAAGGTGGCAACTTAAATACACATCTGGGTGGATTGAGGCACCTGGGTATTCCAGTGATTGCCTGTTTTCTTTTGGACCGCCACCCAGGCTCAAAGGGATCATGAGATTATTCATGCTAGAAACTTCCGTGTGCAGCCACAAGCTATTATGGGCTCTAGCATAGTTGACTAAGTTGTGCGAACTCTTACAGTGGTAGACTAGCAAATGTAAGGGAAAGTAGGTGTAACGGTCTACCCGATCGTAAGGCGCTAGTGCTTCTCAAAGACTATGTCTCGCTCATCCGTTTCTCAAACACCATGTAGTGCGAGAAATCAAACGGAGGCGATCGAGTCTTGTGGGGAAAAGTGCGCAAACCTCTGCAGAGTGTATAAACTAATCATGGTTAGCCGTGTCCCCGGTTATGGACATCTTGAGTATCTAGTACCTGGATTATCATGTGAATCTCATCATGTTACTCTAAAATTAATTTTGTTGGGTTTTGCTCAATGATGATGCTTAATTGGGATTGAGAATGCTGTCAACCATTCTCAATGTTTAACAACCACCATGATAGTTAAATAAAATTTATTCCTTTGCAGTAGGGAAAAATTGGCTTTACGCAAAACTGTAACCATAGAGCTTTCCACTAGCCAAATATGCATGTAGTATAGCCTTATTCTTTCATTGCTCTCTATGTGTTACATTGCCAGCATATTCCATGTGCTGACCCGTTTAGGGCTGCAACGTTAATGTTGCAGACTTTTCAGACGATGATTAAGGTGCCTTTAGGTCGTGGTTCTATACTCAGTGATGCCGTTAGAGTTGATGGACTCACTTATCTTCCAAGCCTTCCGCTGTTATTGTTATTAGATGGCCTTAAGCCATAGTTATTGTAATAAGTTCTCTTCTGAGACACTTGATGTAATAAGTGTGTGATTGCTACTCTGCTATAAATCCTTCAAGTACTGTGTGGTGTCAGCATTACTGATCCAGGGATGACATCTGAGCACAGAGATTGGAACTTTTGAGGTCTGGTCGCTATAGATATCCATAAAAGTGCCTCCCGCGGCCGAATCTAAAAGATTTCTAGAAGCAAAATTCAATCTGGCATAAAAAATTGTATAATCATTCATCAATTCAATCCATGTGTTGGGCAATTACGTATCATTAATTTCATCCTCTCCCAAGATTGTGCAACATGCTCATGTTCAAGTTGCTTAAAATTCATAATATCGTTTCTAAGAGAGATGATCTTAGCGGGAGGAAAATACTTAGAGATAAAAGCATCTTTTCACTTATCTATACTGTCGTGGAATTGTCACGGCAGATGTCCTTAGTGTCAGGACTTAGTCGCGAGGCCAACGCATCTATGTGGTAGCTTGAGAGGGGTTGAGCGGGACGAGAGATGCGATGTTTTACCCAGGTTCGGCCCCTCACGGTGGAGGTAAAAGCCTACATCCTGCTTCAGTGATATTGATGATGATGACCACAGTTACAAGAGTGCTCTATCTCGAGAGCTATTGTCTAAACCTAACTTGTCCAACTCGTGGAACTTGTCCATCTTCCCCCTTTTGGGGAGCCCTGCCCCTCCTTATATATGTTGAAGGGGCGGGTTTACATGTGGAGTCCAACTCGGACTTTAACTTAAACTATTTTGACTTCCCTTCCTAGGCTTCTTAACGTTTGCCGGTTTAACATTGGTCCGCCGGTTTAACATTGGTCTACCGGTTTAACACCAGTCGGTTTACCGTCTGTCTTAACCATCCGCCTTGACTCTGTCTTAACTCTCTGTCGGTTTACCATTAACATAACCCGGCCTGCTGGGCCTTGGGCCTTGTCATCCATCTGGACCACGCACCGGGTCACCAATGAGTCTTCAGGCTCGTGAATCGTCATACCAGTGAACCGCCAGACACGTAAGTTGCCAATCCTCTGGCGGTTTACCAATGAAACGCCTAGTCCGGTCGGGTTATACTTCCGGCCGGTTTACGCCGCGGGGTATATCCCCGACATTAGCCCCCAAGTTTAGCTTGGATTTATCCATGGTAAACTTATGCTGCAAAACAAACACAAGAAAAATTTGACAGGTTGTGCTCCGGGTTAAGAATTCTTGTAAACCGGTACCTGATCACCCTTAAGTCCTTGTTATTTCCTCCTTCTGGGAAGTCCGGATCAATAGACCAGCTTCATAATCAATTTGCCGACATTGGTTTGTCACAGAGAAATATTGTGAAGAATAACTCCTTTTACTCAGCTCCCAAAGCGCCGGTTTAAGAAATATGGGTCTTGAAATACTTATCTGATATTCAGCCGGTTTGAAGATGTAAAACTTGCTGGTTTAATATTACCAAAATGGCCGGTTTATAAATATTGATGGCACCGGGTCATAATTGTTGTCAACACCGGGTCTTCCTGATTTGCTCAAAATTGATAAACTGAAGACGTTCCTCCTTTATATGCATAATACCTGTAGCCCCCAAGTCTTAAGGGGAGAACATAGTGATAACTTAAGACTTGCTCCAATAAGTGTTTCAACCTTGACGAAATCTGGATTGTTCATCTCAATTATATAAACTGAGTACTCCATATATGTAGCCCCCAAGGACCGGGTTGTCATGCTTGCAGCAACCTGGGACTTGTAATTGCTTATAAAAACTTCAATCAGTGTAGCCCTCAAGGGCCGGGTCATTATGCAATAATGAGCAGGGACTTTGTAAATATAATCTTGTAAACTTTGAACAGCAACGTGTAGCCCCCAAGGGCCGGATCAGTAAGATAATATTGAGTTGGGACTTTGATATATTCTTCAATGAAAATAATATCATATGATGTAACCCCCATCATGGGGCTTGAATTCACGTTCACAAGGTTAAGAGCCTTGTGCTTTACCAACTGAGCAGTGGACCCTTCAATGTAATGGATAAAAAGCTTTGTACCTTAAATTGTTGATAGAGGCAATTGGTAGCCCCCAAGGGCCGGCTCATTACAATGTGATGAGTCGGGTCTTCAATAACGTGAACAAAAAATGACTTTGCATTAGCCCCCAAGTGTCATAGTGCATGCTTGCAGCGACATGAGACTTATGTATTTGATGTAATTTCAATTTGAATAATGTAGCCCCCAAGTGCCGGGTTGTAAGCCTGCAGCGACTCGGGACTATTCCTTCGATTGTAGAATAAATCATATCCTTTGATAAAATAATAGCCATTGCGCTAAAGCGACTTTGAAAACTCAATAATACCGGTTATTAATAACCATAAAAATCCAGCCATGTTGGCTATTCAAGATAATATAATCTGGTGAAAACCTTATTCATTCAATATCATAATGAAAATTCAGCCAAGTTTGGCTATTTGAATAATATAACCCAATGATTTATAAACGCATGATTCCAATGACACAATCCAAATATATATAAATATATATATATATATATATATATATATATATATATACTGGCGACTTATAGTCCAAAACCAGGCCGGTTTAACAAACTTGTTTCTGCATACAACAAGTTTAAAGTGTCCTGGCGATTTACCGCCGGACAGGTCATAATGCCCAATATATAACCTGGGTTTATAACCAAGGCTGCATTTAAGAATAATCAAATAAGAAATATATCATACCTGTGACATTGAATCACATCATTGGTTGGCCAACTTTATTGTAGTAAAGATGATAACCCCAATCTTGAGTACTGATAACTCCTTCCATATTGTACCGGTTTATGATAAAACCGTGCCGGGTTGTGAAATACACCGGATTAACCATATATAATACTGGCGACTTGTAGTCAAAACCAGACCGGGTTGATAATCTCCAGATTATAACTGATCATATATTGACAATTTGTAGTTGAAAACCGAGCCGGGTCAAAGACACCGGCATGATACATGCTATGATGATATAATGATGACGTATGATGTAATATATGATGATATATATGTATGATCAAGAGGGTTTAAGTTATGGTTCGGATATGACCAGAGCCCCCATGTAGTCATAATTGTGGCTTTGCGCCGATCAAGAGGTGTAGCTATGGTTCGAATACGACCAAGCCCCCAAGTGATTTCCCTGGTGGCCTTATGCCTATCAAGAGGTGTAGCTATGGTTCGGATACGACCAAGCCCCTAAGTGATTTCCCTGGTGGCCCTTATGCCTATCAAGAGGTGTAGCTATGGTTCGAACCCATAGCCCCCAAATGATTTCCCTGGTGGCCCTTATGCCTATCAAGAGGTGTAGCTATGGTTCGAACCCATAGCCCCCAAATGATTTCCCTGGTGGCCCTTATGCCTATCAAGAGGTGTAGCTATGGTTCGAACCCATAGCCCCCAAATGATTTCCCTGGTGGCCCTTATGCCTATCAAAAGGTGTGACTATGGTTCGAACCCCCCAAGTGATATTGTGAGTTGTGCTCAAGGGATACCCATGTTTGAGCTGTGCTGTGCAGCAGACTCTCTTTGGCCCCTTATGATAATATTGGCTTGATAGCCGGATCAAGAGGGTAGTACCGCTATGTTCTCTTTGGTGAATACACCTATGTTTGAACAGGAAGCCCCCAAATAATATAGTGAGCTGTGCTCAAGAGGCACCTATGTTTGAGTTGTGCTGTGCAACAAACTCTCTTTGGTCCCCTTAATTTCTTCTGAGAACTCGAACTTGCGAGAGAGTAATCTTTTGAACCGGAAATTCTTAAACCGGATATTGAGAGCTTCAAAGCTCTGTGGGAGATAGTTTTCCCTTGAGCCAGATTTTTAATCCGGCGTCCTTCTTCTTGAGCCAGAAATTTTCTGACGACCTTTAAATTTTCACCAATATGGCGATTTAGGGTCCTGCATTAGATAACTTTGCAAGCCAGAGTAATTGCTCTTTTAAAGAAAGCAATACATAATACAAAAATATACCGGATGAATTTCACCTGATATGCCAGTCTAGTAATTATCCACCGCGGAGTTGATGATCACCACGGTGAAGCGGAAATCAATCATGGGTGAATCCGCCATAGGAGCAGACAGATGATCCGGCCATGGCGTTGTAAGCTAGTGCGAACGAGCAAGTTGTCCTCCGCGTTTGTAAGCCGGCGCGGACACGTGAACCGGCGGCGAAGACGGACGAGTGAGTCATCCGTGGCGTTGTAAGGTGGTGCAGACGGACGAGTCGGTCGACGCGTTGATGTAACCGGTCCGCAGGGGCGACAACTGTATATAACAACACTATAAGGCAGAGTGGTTGTTTTCAAAAAATTAATAAGTACCGATAAAAAGTAAATTGGACGGATATCACCTGGTCATTTTTTACTTGCGGCAACTTTGACTGGCCAGTGGCGACTTGGGCTGCAGCGAGAGAGCCCCGGCGAAATAGAGCAGGAGCGACTGGAAGCTAGGCACTGTGTTTGATCCTCCACCACTGCTGCCCGTGAGCCGCTCGTCGCCTAGTGCAGGGATCCGTCCGGTGAGGGGTCCTTGTTGCATACTGACATAGCTGACTGCTGACGCGACCGTAGTCCAAAGTGACCACCGTTTAATATTCCCAGGCGTGTCACCACAGAAGGCAAGGCCGGCTTGAGAAAAAACCACCGTGGCGAAACCGGGTCGCAGCCGTATACGTATCTAGGTCGTGGCATTTTTTTTCCTAAGGGTAGTAACAGTCGCGAACACAGGAAACAACAGCATTAACTTTCGGGCAACAGATCGATGTATCAAGTCCGGTTGAAAAGCAGAAACTTACGTGAGCAACTTCTTGAAAAGCTTTACTATGCGAGATCAATTGTAAGGTAATGATTGGCCTAGGAATCTGTGCCCTTGAGGGATTTGCTTCTCCGCATAACAAACAGAGACTTTCTCAAAGAAAACTGATTTGGAGATGACTTCAAGGGTCCGTGTAATAATAGAAGTAGTACTTGCTCATTGCTGTAGGGTTGTTTCTGTACGTAAAAGTACATGTCAATCAACTTGCACCAGGATTCAATCTTCACGCCAGAGGGCAGCAATCACACCTGGTCACTAAATCGGACCAGTTGACATATACTGCGGTAAAACTCCGGTTGATCTTGGCGACTTGCGGCCACGTATAGATGCAGCCCTAACTCCCGATCTCAATCTCGTATCCTTCCAAAATTGATGAGCGGAATTAATTAATCCGGCCGACGGCAGACTTCCTGCGCGATTGTTTCATGTCGGCTCTTCTTTATCCTTTCAATTGCAAATTTCTTGATCCCTGAAGAGCTCTTTCCAAGAACTTAACACCACCGTGCGCGAGCCCCACGGTGGGCGCCAACTGTCGTGACATTGTCACGACAGATGTTCTTAGTGTCAGGACTTAGTCGCGAGGCCAACGTATCTATGTGGTAGCTTGAGATGGGTTGAGCAGGACGAGAGACGCGATGTTTTACCCAGGTTCGGCCCCTCACGGTGAAGGTAAAATCCTACATCCTGCTTCATTGATATTGATGATGATGATCACGGTTATAAGAGTGCTCTATCTCGAGAGCTATTGTCTAAACCTAACTTGTCCAACTCGTGAAACTAGTCCATCTTTCCCCTTTTGGGGAGCCCTGCCCCTCCTTATATATGTTGAAGGGGCGGGTTTACATGTGGAGTCCAACTCGGACTTTAACTTAAACTATTTTGACTTCCCTTCCTGGGCTTCTTAACGTTTGCCGGTTTAACATTGGTCTGTCGGTTTAACATTGGTCTGCCGGTTTAACACCAGTCGGTTTATCGTCTATCTTAACCATCCGCCTTGACTCTGTCTTAACTCTCCGCCGGTTTACCATTAACATAACCCGGCCTGCTGGGCCTTGGGCCTTGTCATCCATCTGGAACACGCGCCGGGTCACCAACGAGTCTTCAGGCTTGTGAATCGTCATACCAGTGAACCGCCAGACACGTAAGTCGCCAATCCTCTGGCGGTTTACCAATGAAACGCCTAGTCCGGTCGGGTTATACTTTCGGCCGGTTTACGCCGCGGGGTATATCCCCGACATATACCTATAATAATTCTAGACTCCCTAAAAACTCCCACGTTAATTAGATTTTACGAGCCGTTTATCTGATGGGGCCTGATAATGACGGTGTAGATTAACTCCAGGTTCAAACTTTTTTTTCGAACAAACCCCATGTTGAATCTTTTTTTTTTGACAAAGTCCATGTACAATCTAGGGAGAACTCCACGTTCAATTTATGTACCACACGTCCAATCCTTTTTTTTCTAACAAACTCCACATATAATCTGTAGAAAACTTCTCCACATTTAATCTAAGGAGAACACCATGTTCAATTTAAGGCCCGCATGTCCAATCTTTTTTTTCTAACAAACTCCACGTCCGATCTATGAAAAACTTATGATGTTTTAGAGGTCCAACTGCCCAAGCGTGTTTAGACAGATATATAGGGACCGTGCGTATCCATGGTGGCAGGAAAGTCAGGCAGCCTGATCTGGACTGCTCCCGGCTGCGAGGAAGGAAGTGCCGCCGCTCCATCTCCTGGTCGTTGCTGCTTTCAATCCCGAGGAAGAAGGAAGGGTCGCTGCGGTTTCTTCTGGCGTCTTAGTCGACAAGGCAAATAACCTATCTCCTCCCCAAATTTTCTCCTTCGAGTAATCTTTTTTCCTATTTTTTCGGATGCAATTGCTTGATGTATGCAGCCGTGATTAGTGACTGCCTGGTAGCTGCATGTACGTGACCTATTTTTTTTCTCCATCGCGTGATTGTCACCTCTTCTTCTCTTGACATGAGATCGTTGATTTGGAAGAGGAAAGAGTCAAAGAGATGCAATGTCGGGGCGGTGCCGATCAATGAGCAGCTACATGGCGAGGCACTTGTATCCTCAGCATTAGGTTCTCCAAGGGGTCATCTTCTTCGGGTAGCGCAAGTACAAGGAAGCAGACGAGCGGATGTGCTTTCTCAAGACTGTCACACGGCTTAACGAATCAGGACCGTACAGTGATCAAATTGATCTTCATACGTACTTTGCCACATACACGTGTGTGTCTTCTAGCAAAATCCATCAATTGGCAACCTTGTGCTAAAGCTAGCTACGTAGCCCACGAGGGGATCCATCTTGCTGTATCTGATATTTTCTCCAGCCAAAAGCACGAGCCAGCAAGGAGCGGCTGAGGTAGTGTACATGTAGTCGACGTACATCAGCAAAAAACTCCACATGCACGGCCGGAGAGAACACACACAATTCGGCAGACTGAAATTCAGCCTGTCCTAATATCGTTACGATAATGTGGTGGACACTAAGTACCAGACTATATATTTATATATGTCTTCCATGCTAACAATGAATATTTATCCTTCCATGGCTGCAGTCTGGCCGAGGTGTTAAGAGTTAAGACCCATCTCCAACTAATGTATTTATTTACCATGGGTGTGACATTTATAAACAAGGCATAATCAAATTGTTGTATATTTTTTTATATGTCAATCTTTTTTATTTTAACCACTTGATCAGCACTCATGAGTTTGCCTTTGGAAGCATTATTTTATGTATTCTAACAACGTTTTCTTTCTTTCAGGGATGAAACTGTTGATGGCTGCTATGTAAAAATAACCATCAGATCATCCATGTTGGTGTCCGTTGGCAGTCTTTTGAGGAGTGAAGTTTGAATAATTGGGGACATGATAATAAGAAGTTTGACATTATTTTATTCTATCAATGTTTATTTCTTTCAAGGACGTAATGGTTGCAAGTGTATATGTACAGGGCATCAGTAAAACCTCGTGGCTCTTACCAAAATGGATAACTAGGGGCATGATTAAGTACAAGCTTGTCATTCGGTTGTTGCTCCGCTTTTCATGAACAACCTATTGACCAGATAACTAAGGTGATTGTTGTGCTACTTAATGTTTATTTTGAAACTAAATGTGTATTTCCATCATTGCGTTGCATGCAAACTAAGGAAGTTGCAGGAATGTTTTCTCAAGATTGATGTTACACAAACAAGTAGTATGTGGCAGTGGCTACCCGTACATCTTGCACATAGACCTATTACCAAATATTTGACATGCACCATGATTTTTTTATAGTTATTCTATTTTTTAGTTTCACAAAGCCGTCGAGTATGATTTTGCTCGCCAAGATATAATATTTGGATTTTTTTTACAATAGAACTATCAAGTTTGGAACATATATTTCTTAACACCTCAGATGATATTTAATATATGGTAGAAAAAAAGTAAATAATTCACAAGATTTTTGAGATCAATGCTTCATCCACTAATTAAATTTCAATGTGTGCAAATTAGTTGTTACATTAGTTCACTAGGACATTTTTTCCTATGGTGTTTGCCCACAAGTGGAATGTTTTGTTTGAACTATGTGCAAATTACGAGTTGGTTAGGCATCGATTGAACATCTTTTCCATCCTTACATAATCATATCTTATTTTTTGAAGTTATAGTTATATTTTTGATTGCATGGAATGAGATATATAAGTTGTTTTCCGTTTCTTTGTGACAACATTTAGAGAACTGGAGGAGCAAAGTACATTCAGTTAGGCCAAGACCACTATCCCCCATTAGGTTTCACTGACATTAAAGAAGTGCTTGCATATTTTCTTTCAATTTTCTGCACCTCATTAGTGTACCAGCTTCAGACTACTCCTATGGTGGCCTTGAATAGATATGGCAACAATGTCGGGTAATCTTAGAGGTATATAGATATGTTTTTTCACGACCTTTCTTATGTTTGTCTTTTGTAGTAATTTAGCATATTGGGACTGCTTAATACCCGATATCATGAAGATCTCGGTGTGACATGGGTATAGACATATGAAGCTTGCTTGTGGAGTGCAGCCCAAATGCATCCATTCAACATTACTCTTACTTATTATATCAAGCATCTTAAATATTTTGTAAGATTATACCCATACAAGATGTTCAAGACATTTTTTTTCAAAATTGATGTATGTTATTTGTTTGACATTATTCATATATGTCCTTTCTAACCGAGATGTCAAGTGTGTGATGCATGTCGCCACCGTTAACGGATTGCTCTCTCTATATTTTTGAACAAAAAACAACATTGCCTTCTTCTTTCTCATTCTTATGAACCATTAATCAATAAATAAAATGTTTGTCTACTTTCAACCATCATCTCAATGGCTTAAGACATATTTGTTTCTATTTCGCTACGCAATTAATTTCAGTTATTCTCTTAAATGATAATAAGCAAAAGGAAATTGTAGTTCATATAGAAATTTATACTTGGTTCATGTTAATATTAGCATTTTCATAATTATATTGGTGCCCATGCGAATGCACGGGTTGACGACTAGTTCCATGAATCAACACTATTTTTAGGCAAAGACGAAAACCAAGCTTTAGCACGATCTCTAAGCGAAAACGGAAATAGCTTAACTTTAGCAATATCATTATCCACAACTTTCTTCTTTTGCATATCACACAAATCAACAAAGTTGTTTAGATGGGTAGCGGCATCTTCACTAGGAAGGCCAGAAAACGGATCTTTCATGACAAGATTCAGCAAAGCAGTATTAATCTCACAAGATTCAGCATCAATAAGAGGAGCAATTGGAGTGCTAATAAAATCATTATTGTTGGTATTGGTAAAGTCACACAATTTAGTATTATCTTGAGCCATCGTGACAAGCAAGCAATCCAACACACAAGCAAACAATAAGCAAGCAAAAGAGGCAAACTGGAAAAGAGAAGGGGAACGGAAAAAGAGGGCAAATAAAATGGCAAGGGTGAAGTGGGGGAGAGGAAAATGAGAGGCAAATGGCAAATAATGTAATGCGAAGGATAAGAGTTGTGATGGGTACTTGGTATGTCTTGACTTGGCGTAGATCTCCCCGGCAACGGTGCCAGAAATCCTTCTTGCTACCTATTGAGCATTGCGTTGGTTTTCCTCGAAGAGGAAAGGGTGATGCAGCAAAGCAGCGTAAGTATTTCCCTCAGTTTTTGAGAACCAAGGTATCAATCCAATAGGAGACCACACGCAAGTCACCTCGTACCTACACAAACAAATAAGAACCTCGCAACCAACACGATAAAGGGGTTGCCAATCCCTTCTCGGCCACTTGCAAGAGTGAGATCTGATAGAGATAATAATAATAATATAAATATTTTTAGTATTTTTATGATATAGATCGAAAGTAAAGATTGCAAAATAAAGTAGATTGGAAACTTATATGATGGAGAATAGACTCGGGGGTCATAGGTTACACTAGTGGCTTCTCTCAATATAGTATAAGTATTACGGTGGGTGAACAAATTACTGTCGAGCAATTGATAGAAAAGCGAATAATTACGAGAATATCTAGGCATGATCATGAATATAGGCATCACGTCTGTGACAAGTAGACCGACTCTGATACGTCTCCAACGTATCTATAATTTTTGATTGCTCCATGCTATATTATCTCCTGTTTTGGACATTATTGGGCTTTATTATCCACTTTTATATTTTTTTTGGGACTAACCTATTAACAAGAGGCCCAGCCCAGAATTGCTGTTTTTTTTTGCCTATTTTAGGGTTTCGAAGAAAATGAATATCAAACGGAGTCCAAACGGAATGAAACCTTCGGGAACGTGATTTTCTCACCGAACATGATCCAGGAGACTTGGACCCTACGTCAAGCAACCAACAGGGAGACCACGAGGTAGGGGGCGCGCCTACCCCCCCTAGGCACACCCTCCACCCTCATGGTCCCCCTTTTGCTCCACCGACGTACTTCTTCCTCCTATATATATACCTACGTACCCCCAAACAATCAGATACGGAGCGAAAACCCTAATTCCACCACCGTAACTTTCTGTATCCACGAGATCCCATCTTGGGGCCTGTTCTGGAGCTCCATCGGAGGGGGCATCGATCACGGAGGGCTTCTACATCAACACCATAGCCTTTCCGATGAAGTGTGAGTAGTTTACCTCAGACCTACGGGTCCATAGTTATTAGCTAGATGGCTTCTTCTCTCTTTTTGGATCTCAATACAAAGTTCTCCCCTCTCTTGTGGAGATCTATTCGATGTAATCTTCTTTTGCGGTGTGTTTGTTGAGACCGATGAATTGTGGGTTTATGATCAAGTTTATCTATGAACAATATTTGAATCTTCTCTGAATTTTTTATGTATGATTGGTTATCTTTGCAAGTCTCTTCGAATTATCAGTTTGGTTTGGCCTAGATTGATCTTTCTTGCAATGGGAGAAGTTCTTAGCTTTGGGTTCTATCTTGCGGTGTCCTTTCCCAGTGACAGTAGGGGCAGCAAGGCACGTATTGTATTCTTGCCATCGAGGATAACAAGCTGTTTTTTATCATATTGCATGAATTTATCCCTCTACATCATGTCACCTTGCTTAAGGCGTTACTTTGTTCTTATGAACTTAATACTCTAGATGCATGCTGGATAGCGGTCGATGTGTGGAGTAATAGTAGTAGATGCAGGCAGGAGTCGATCTACTTGTTTTAGACGTGATGCCTATATACATGATCATACCTAGATATTCTCATAACTATGCTCAATTCTGTCAATTGCTCAACAGTAATTTGTTCACCCACCGTAAAATACCTATGCTCTCGAGAGAAGCCACTAGTGAAACCTATGGCCCCCGGGTCTATCTTTCATCATATTAATCTTCCAATACTTAGTTATTTTCATTGCCTTTTATTTTACTTTGCATCTTTATCATAAAAATACCAAAAATATTATCTTATCATATCTATCAGATCTCACTCTAAGTGACCGTGTAGGGATTGACAACCCCTTATCGCGTTGGTTGCGAGGATTTATTTGTTTTGTGTAGGTGCGAGGGACTGTCGCGTAGCCTCCTACTGGATTGATACCTTGGTTTTCAAAAACTGAGGGAAATACTTATGCTACTTTGCTGCACCACCCTTTCCTCTTCAAGGGAAAACCAACGCAAGTGCTCAAGAGGTAGCAGACTCCTGCCTGCATCTACTACTATTACTCCACACATCGACCGCTATCCAGCATGCATCTAGAGTATTAAGTTCATAAGAACAGAGTAATGCCTTAAGCAAGATGACATGATGTAGAGGGATAAAATCATGCAATATGATATAAACCCCATCTTTTTATCCTTGATGGAAACAATACAATACGCGTCGTTTCCCTTTCTATCACTAGGATCGAGCACCGCAAGATTGAACCCAAAGCTAAGCACTTCTCCCATTGCAAGAAAGATCAATCTAGTAGGCCAAACCACACTGATAATTTGAAAAGACTTGCAAAGATAACCAATCATGCATAAAAGAATTCAGAGAAGATTCAAATATTGTTCATAGATAAACTGGATCATAAACCCACAATTCATCGGATCTCGACAAACACACCGCAAAAGAAGATTGCATCGAATAGATCTCCAAGAGAATCGAGGAGAACTTTGTATTGAGATCCAAAGAGAGAGAAGAAGCCATCTAGATACTAGCTATGGACCCGAAGGTCTGAGGTAAACTACTAACACATCACCGGAGAGGCCATGGAGTTGATGTAGAGGCCCTCCGTGATCAATTCCCCCTCCGGTGGAGCTCCGGAAAGGGCCCCAAGATGGGATCTCTTGGGTACAGAAGGTTGCGGTGGTGGAATTAGGTTTTCATGGTGCTCCTGGATGTTTGCGGGGTACGTAGATATATATATATATATATATATATATATATATATATATATATATATATATATATATATATAGGAGGAAGAAGTAGGTCGGTGGAGCAATGAGGGGCCCACGAGGGTGGAGGACGCGCCCCTGGGGGTAGGCGCGCCCCCTGCCTCGTGGCCTCCTCGATTGTTTCTTGACGTCCACTCCAAGTCCTCTGGAGCACGTTTGTTCCAAAAATCACGCTCCCGAAGGTTTCATTCCGTTGGGACTCCATTTGATATTCCTTTTCTGCGAAACACTAAAATAGGCAAAAAAAAGACAGCAATTTGGGCTAGGCCTCCGGTTAATAGGTTAGTCCCAAAAATTACATAAAAGTGTAAAATTAATCCCAAATACATCCAAAACAAATAATATAATAGCATGGAGCCATCAAAAATTATAGATACGTTGGAGACGTATCAGCGGCCACCATGGCGGCGGTGGTGGAAACTATAACAACAATCACGGCGGCGGTGGTGGCTACCACAACAACAACGGCCCTCTACGCCCCTTCTATAACAACAATCAAGGGTGCAGGTTTGCTGGGTATGAAGAGTATGAAAGCAAATGTCAGATCTATAAAAAAAACTAACCATATTGCAAAAGAATGCAATTGGCGCTATGTAGAGGACAACTCCTAGAGGAGGCATGTTGCCGCTACAGTAGACATCTCTTATGGTGCCGATTCAAACTGGTATGTTGATTCGGGCTCAAACAAGCACATCACCTCAGACCTCGAGAAAATGACCATGCACGAGAGGTACCACGGCTAAGAACAAGTCAACATGGCAGAAAATGCTCCAGGTATGATGATAAGTCATGTTGGTCAGTCTAGTGTTAAAACCCCATATTGTGATATTCAGCTTAAAGATGTTTTACATGTTCCCGCTGCGTCAAAGAATCTCCTTTCCGTTCATCGCATCACTCTTGATAACGGTGTCTCCATAGAATTTCACATGTTCTTCTTTTTGATCAAGGATCAGGTCATGAGGAGGGTTCTATATCGCGGTAGATGCGTGCAAGGTGTCTATCCGTTGATTCCCAAGTTTTGCAAGTTCAATAAACAAGTTCATGGATCCTTCAAGGTTTCTTCAGAACGATGGCACAATCGTTTAGGCCATCCATCCTTCTCTATTGTTTATTAAATTCTTAGTAAACATAAGCTCCCATTTGTGAGCATGATCTTGAAACTATTTGTGATGCCTGTCAGAAAGCAAAAAGTCATCAATTGCCTTACTCTATTTCTACCAGTGTGTCAACAAAACCCTTGCAACTTATTTTTTCCGATGTATGGGGTCCTCCCCCCTCTTCTGTTGGTAGACACACATATTATGTAAGCTTCATTAATGACTACAGCAAGTACATGTGGATTTATTTGGTTAAGAAACATTCCGATGTCTTTCAAGTATTCCACAATTTTCAAGCCCTAGACAAGAGAAAATTTGATAGCAAAATTATTGCCATGCAATTGGACTGGGGTGGTGAGTATGAGAAGTTGCATTCCTTTTTCCAGCAGATAGCAATTTCTCATCACGTACTTTCCCACATGCTCACCAGCAAAATAGTTCCGCTGAACGCAAGCATAGACACATTGTTGATGTAGGTTTCTCCCTTCTTGCTATCGCATCCATGCCGTTAAAGTTTTGGGATGAAGCTTTTCTAACTGTGGTTCATCTTATAAATTTGTTACCTAGCCGAGTCATCAATAATGAATCCCCAACTGAACCTCTTTTCCATACCTAGCCAGATTATGCCTCTCTCCGTGTGTTTGGGTGCGCCTGTTGGCCAAATCTACGTCCTTACAATAATTGCAAACTCAGTTTATGGTCCAAACAGTGTGTTTTCCTTGGCTATAGTGCCCAACACAAGGGGATCAAATGCCTTGATGTTGCCACGGGTAGAATATATATATATATATATATATATATATATATATATATATATATCGTGATGTTGTGTTTGATGAAACAAAATTCCCCTTCGAAACACTTCATCCCAATGCCGGTGCCCTCCTAAAACAAGAAATACTTCTTCTCCCAACTGCTCTTTCCTGTGTTGATCACGGGGGTGAAAAAAATAGTAGTGATCAACCTTTGACTACTCATCATGTTTTTCCTGAGTTTATTGCTGCAGATCCATCTTTAGAAGAAAATTTGGGTTCAAACAATGCAAACAACAGTGAAAACGGCCATTATTTCATGCATAAGCCGGCTGGGAACAACAAAGCATGAGGCGGATCCGCCTTGGGATCTCCACTGCATGCAACAGGTCGATCTGCACTGGGATCCGCAGCTGCAGCACCTGGTCCCTCCTCGGTCTCTGCGCGACCGGGTGTGGACAGCGGGGCCACGGGTGGCCACATGCAGCCCACCAGCTACAGACACGACAACACCCAGCCACGCTAACAGGAGGACAACACGTGGCGGGATGTGACATGCGGGCCAGCACCAGATTCCCCTGGCCCCGCCAGGGTGGACCGGTCGCCTGAGCCACGGTCGCCCGCTCCCGCTCCCGCGACAGCGACAGGATCCCCTTCGGGATTGGGGTCGCCAGCACCTAATGCTGACGCAGAAGGGACACCGCCCCCTGGATCGCCTGCACCGCTGCATCCTGTGACCCCTCCTGTGGCGCCACGCACTAGACTTCAAAGGGGAATTACTACTCATTTAAACTATAAAAATTTCTATAAGTTTGGCATGTTATGTGCTACTGGTGAACCTAACACTTTGAAGGAAGCTCTTGATGACTCCAGGTGGAAGGCGGCTATGGATGATGAATTCAGGGCACTAAAGAAGAACAACACATGGCATCTTGTTCCCCCTCAGCAAGGCAGAAACTTGATTGATTGTAAATGGGTGTACCGAATCAAGAAGAAATCTGATGGTACAATAGATCGGTACAAAGCAAGACTTGTAGCCAAGGGCTTCAAGCAAAGGTATGGCATAGACTATGAGGACACCTTTAGTCCAGTTGTTAAAGCTGCAACAATACATCTTGTACTATCAATTGCTATGTCTAGGGGATGGAGTCTCAGACAGCTAGATGTACATAATGCATTTCTTCATGGTGTTCTGGAAGAGGAAGTGTACATGAAACAACCTCCTGGGTTTGAAGACAGAAATGCACCTTTTTCATGTTTGCAAGCTTGACAAGGCCCTGTATGGATTAAAACAAGCACCTAGAGCATGGTATTCATGGTTGAGTATGAAACTTCAAGCACTTGGGTTTGTTCCATCAAAATCTGACACCTCTCTGTTCATTTACAGCATGCATCAAACTTTTATATTTGTTCTTATATACGTTGATGATATCATCATTACTAGTTCCTCGAATGGGGCAGTATCAGCTTTACTCAAGGATCTAGGGTCTGAATTTTCTCTCAAGGACTTGGGAGACTTGCATTTCTTTTTAGGTATTGAGGTGAACAAAATAAACAATGGCATTCACTTGTCACAAGCAAAATATGCAACCGAGTTGTTGAGTAGAATTGGAATGAAAAACTGCAAACCTTCACCAACACCCTTATCCAGTTCAGAAACTTTATCCTTGACAGAAGGAGAACCTTTGGCTCAAGAGGACATTACTGGGTATAGAAGTATGGTTGGTGGCCTTCAGTACCTGACTCTTACCAAACCTGATATTTCTTTTATAGTTAGTAAAGTGTGTCAATTTCTTCATGCACCAACCACAGCCCATTGGACAGCAGCCAAGAGAATCCTGAGGTACATAAAGAACACTTTGACCATGGGTCTTACTTCCAAGCAGTCATCTTCCCCACTTGTCAGTGCTTTCTCACATGCAGACTAGGCTGGTTGTTTATATGATAGAAGATAAACAGGTGGCTTTGCTATCTTCTATGGTCCTAATTTAATTTCATGGTGTGCCAAGAAACAAGCTACTGTTTCCAGGTCAAGTAAAGAAGCAGAGTACAAGGCATTAGCAAATGCAACAGCAGAAGTTATTTGGATTCTGTCTATGCTCAAAGAGCTTGGAGTACCACAAGCTCAACCTCCTCGTTTATGATGTGATAATCTTGGTGCCACCTACTTATCTGCTAACCCAGATTTTCATGCCAGGACCAAACATATCGAGATAGATTTTCGCTTTGTAAGAGAACGAGTTGCAAACAAACAACTAGATGTCAGATTCATTCCCTCTAAAGAACAGATTGCAGATGGACTTACCAAGGCCTTGCCGACTAGAAGTTTTGAGGAATCCAGACGTAATCTCAACCTGGTACAGTTGTGATTAAGAGGGTGTGTTAAACACTATCATGTCTTCTTTTTCTCAAATATGCACGAGTGTGCATATCATAATTAAAGAAGAAAGGCAAAGAGTGCCTCCACCATAGTTTACAGGGTTCTTAGTACATGCTAATCCTCATCACTCACCCACCTCTCTACCCTACTAAAAAAGGGCGTTACATTCCCTTTCAATAGCCCAGCAGAGGACCAAATGAAGCCCTCAGAACACACCTTTCTCAGCAACTGCTCGATCGAAGGCTGCGCTCCCTCAAAGAAAATGGCATTCCTATATTTCCACAACTCCCACCAAGTAAGTGCGAAGATGGTGCGAAGATCCTTCGTGCTGACATAGTTTGATCCTTGCTTGTCGATGGCCCACTCCACCAGCGAGTCTTGGGCAGAAGGAATCCAACTCGGTGTCCCCAACGCAATAGAAATTGCCGCCCAAATTGTCTGAGCAAAGACACACATGAGCAGTATATGATCGATCGTTTATTCCTCTTGATCACAAAAAGGACATGCGCCCTGGTGAGGTAGGCCTCTGCGCGCAAGACGATCCGAGGTCCAACATCTGTCCTTCATGGCCAGCTAGGTGAAAAACCTGCATTGCATAGGATCTCGTGATTTCCACGTCAGGTCCGCCGTTAGGATCACTTCCCGGCCCCAAAATCTAGCCGCGTATTATGATCTCACATAGAACTGCCCATCCATCTCCCACGACTATGTTATCTCATCCGGCGCCTCATCAGACGGATCCCAAACATTGACCGACTGCCAGAGTGTTAGAAACTCATGCAAGGTCTCTGGTCCAAGATTGGGGCCAAAGTCCATCACCCAAGACCCGTCCTCCGTGGCTGTATTGACCATTCTTAGCTTGCGAGTTCGGGTGGCACAAGATCATATACTCGCGGTGGTATCTCCTGAATTCTTTGTCCATGTAGCCAGCGGTCCTCCCAAAAGAGCATTGTACATCCCGACCGCACAATACTCCTCATGGCTACCTGGCACAACATTTGTGCTTCATCCGCAACTTTGATCATGAACTCATTCCAGTGCCTTGATTCGTCGGTCCTCTTGAGCCACGGCCAACGAGCTTGCATGGCGATATTCATCCATCTTAGATTAGGCAGCCCCAATCCACCTGCCAACTTCGGCGTACACACCATGTCCCATGCAACCACACAATTGCCGCTGTTTGCTTCAGCTCTTCGGCACCACAAGAAGCCTCAGCAAATCTTGTTCATTGTCTCACAGGGAGATCTAATGCCATCATAGCATGAATAGGCATGGCACACAGAACGGACTGCACAAGAGTTAGTCGTCCACTCTTTGGCATAAGAGCTGCCTTCCACTTTGGTAGTCGATTCGCCATGTGATCCACCAAATACTGCAGCTGCGTCGCTGATTGCCTTCTTAACGATAGTGGTAGTCCAAGGTATTTTATCGGGAACGATTCCAAGGGGCATTGCAGCTCATTGCATGTCATAGCTATCTCTTCCTCGGAGCACCTGATGGGTAAGGCTGTAGATTTACACATGTTGATTCTCAGTCCTGTCGCCTCCCCAAACATCTCAAAAAGACACTTGCAGACCTCAAGATCCAAAGATAGATAGGCGCTTCCTCATGCCAACAAGCACTAGGGGTGACATCACTCCTCTACTCATGGCCACCTCAAACATCCTTTGCAGGGGCTCCATAGTTAGGATGAAAAGCATTGGGGAGATCGGGTCGCCTTGCCGCAGCCCTTTACAGTTGTAGATCGTGTCTCCCGGATCACCATTCACCATGATCTTGGTGGTTGATGTTGCAAGGATCCCGCATATCCAAGATCTCCACCTTGGCCCAAAGCCCATCTGATGCAAAACCTCAATAAGAAAAGGCCACTATACGGAGTCAAATGCTTTTTATATGTCAAGCTTGAGCAACACAGTTGAACTTCTCAGTGCATGCAATCGTCGTGCCATGCTTTGCACAAGCATGAAGTTGTCGTGCAGTGATCTGCCCTTAACAAACGCACTCTGGTGATTGCCAACCAGCTTTGGTAGATCCTCAACCAACCAACAAGCAAGGACTTTCTCAAAGATCTTGATGGCCCTATGGACAAGGTTTATAGGTCGGAAGTCACTCACCTCCAATGCCCCCTCCTTCTTGGGAAAAAGTGAGGCGAGAGACTTATTGATTGCTGCCAAACCTCTCATATCCCCCTTGTAAAAGTTGTCCATTGCCTTCATGAAGTCCTCCTTGATGATGCCCCAACAAGTTTCATAAAATCTTCCGGCGAACCCATCCGGTCCCGGAGCTTTATCCATGGGCATGCTCTTAATCACCTTCTCCACTTCATCAGCCGTGAAACGGGTTCTCCAAATGCGCTAAGTCTAGGTGCAACAGGCCTAATATATCCAGATTGAGAGCATGGATCCTAGCCTCCGGGGCACCAAAAGCCGCACCAAAGTAGGCGTCCACTGCCGATGCCACCTCATCCTGCCCAGAATATAAGTTCCCATTGTGTTTAATTGATCTTATGATGTTCTATTTTTGCCTGTGGCTAGCTTGCTGGTGGAAGAGCCTAGTGTTTCCATCGCCCTCACGCAGCTACAAAAGCCTTGATCTTTGTCTCGCTATCGTCCTCTCCAGGGAGCTCAAGCCAAATAGCTTTTTCTTTAGGCATTTCCTCAGCTCCCTCTCGGCATCAGATAAGACTCTTGTCCCCATGGCAATGTCAAGTTGTTTGATAACTTCGAGCGCAATTGTTATTTGCAGTTTCACATTCCCGATCCAATGGTCACTCCACCTTTGGAGGCTCACCGCAGTGGCTCTTAACTTGTTGTGCAGCGTGAGATAATCATTAGCGGCTGCAGGTGTGGTGGTCCAAGCCAACTTAACCACATCCATGAAGCCCTCCGCTCTAGTCCAAAAGGACTCAAATTTTAAGCGGCACTTCGTATTGATTCTCACATTCATATCTAGCACCAACGGACAATGGTCGGAAACTGCCATGCCCAAGGCCGAAAGAAAACTAGCCGGATAAGCCTCATCCCATTCATTTGAGGCAAACACGTGGTCAATCTTTTCCAAGGTGGCCACTCTACATTCATTAGACCACATGTATCTTCTGCCATTCAAGTATATCTCTTTTAGTTCCAAGTAGTTAAGTTTAGCACGAAACCTCCCCATCATCCTTCAGTTAATGATGGCATTGTTCTTATCCTCCTCACAAGTGATGAGATTGAAATCTCCGGCCACGAGCCAAGGCCCCACATGTAAGTCGCGAATATCCACCAAGTCTTGTAGGAACTCCACCTTCTCATCTTCCTCTTGTGGCCCATACACACATGTGAGCCACAAAGGATGCTCATCCTCGGGGCATTTAGCAAGCAGCGTTAGCGTATGGTTGGTATAGTGCAGGTTAGAGAGTATAGTCATCGTGGCATCCCAGGCCACCAAAATCCCTGAGGGAGTCCTGGACTAAGGGGTCCTCGGGCGGCCAACCTGTTGGACATGGGCCAGACTATTGGGCCATGAAGATACAAGATAGAAGACTTTCTCTCGTGTCCGGATAGGACTCTCCTTTGCGTATATGGCAAGCTAGGTGGCCGGATGTACTATTTCCTTTCTATGTAACCAACTTTGTACAACCCTAGATCCCTCCGGTGTCTATATAAACCGGAGGATTTAGTCCGTAGGGACAATCATAATTAGATAGGCTAGACTTCTAGGGTTTTAGCCATTACGATCTCGTGGTAGATCAACTCTTGTAACCCCCATACTCATCAATATTAATCTAGCAGGACGTAGGGTTTTACCTCCATCGAGAGAGTCGAACCTGGGTAAACATTGTGTTTCCTATATCCTGTTACCATCAACCTCAGACGCATAGTCCGGGACCCCCTACCCGAGATCCGCCAGTTTTGACACCAACATTGGTGCTTTCATTGAGAGTTCCACTATGACATCGAAGTCAGGGTTGATGGCTCGCCTTGTGATCAAGGACAACATCACCGTCGATGGAGCCCTAGCCTCACGCCAAACCCTCCGTTTGGGTGGCATCATTGTGACCGCCCGTTCGGCCGGTGAGTCGATGATGACTTCTCGGGTCATCGAAAATCGCCTCCGAATTGACTCCGGATACTCCAAACAGAGGGATCCAATGGAATTATCGTCCTTGAACGAACTCCTGGATCACATTTCCGCCTTGGGGGTCGCTATAGACTACGGTCGGATTAGGCTTAAACCCGATCAAAGAGAAAACAAATCTCCATCGATCACCCATCAGATAGCGGTAGTGGAGTATCAAAACAACAACTCTCCCTCTATACTGAGGATGAACTATGTTCGGATCTCTGAGCTCAAAGAGCCGGATACCTGCCCACGGAACGACATGCCTTGTCCTTCGAACTTGGAATCAGACGGTAGACCTGAAAAATCGGTCGATCTCCTGGAGCCCGAACTATTAAGCTCGGAAATTTCTCAAGCTCCGGATCCCAAATTGGGTCAGGGTTCGGATTTAAATCCACCCACCCACCCAGATATACGCAATCTCACATACCTACGGCAACAGTATCATGGAACAGTCCATCACTTTTGGGCCAGATTCCTCCTTGTCAAGAACAAGATCAAAGATTGTCGCGACAAAGACGCGATCTCAATATTCCGCAGTAATTGTATGGACGAAGGAATCCTCAACGCTATCAACCGCCGTCACGTATCACACTTCGCCGACTTGGCAACTATAGTACAGAAGTATAGCACAATGGAAAGCGCCTGGAAAACTCAGGCGGCTCGTTGGGAACCGCCATCTCCCACTCAACCTTTCGTCCGAACAAAAAGGATGCACCCTCACGGGGCGCCCGACATAGCAGTAAAGAAATCCAAACCCATTACGGGGCGTGGAACCATTCTGGAGGGATGGCTTGATAGGCCATGCAAAATACACACAACACTAGATATCATACCTACCCACAGCCTTAGAGCATGTTGGATACTCCGACAAGTGGCCAAGAGTGGCGAGGATATCCTCACCAAAAATACCTCGGAACAACTCCCCCCGGAACATGACGACCGCAGAGTATTGAAAGTATTCGAGACATTCGCTTCAAACAATCGACGCAAAAGGGCACTTCACGACCTAGCCGAAGTCTGTCAAGTCGCAATAATAAATCCTTGGAACGACATGGCCATAACTTTCAATGCTAGTGACGAACCAAAAACCCGGCCAGTCCGGGCACCAGCCGCCTTGGTCCTCAATCCAGTTATGGATGACTTTTCGACTCACCAAGGTGCACATGGACGGTGGCAACGGATTAAACCTCATCTACGAGGATACACTCAGTAAAAAGGAAATAGACAGGAGCCGTATCGAGCAAAGTAGCACGACCTTCTGAGGAATTATTCCAAGTCGGGAGGCACGATGTGCGGGCAAAATCACACTTGATGTGGTATTTGGCACGCCGGAGAACTATTGGTCCGAAGAGATAACCTTCCAAGTGGACCCTTTTAACAGTGCATATTACGCCCTGTTGGGGCGAGATGCATTCGCACGCTTTCAAGCCATACCTCATTACGGGTATATGAAGCTCAAAATGCCTGGTCCCAATGGTATTATCACTCTCGCTAGTGATCCGGATATAGCCCTCCGCGCCGAAAACAAAACAGTCTCCCTGGCCCTTGAGGCACTCTTTGAGGCCCTTGCGGCCGAAGAGTTAACTGTGCTGCGCTCAATGGTGGATAGGGACGATGTAATCCTCGACAAGCGCTCCAAATCCACCTCCTTCAAACCAACATATGAAATAGTCAAATTTCAAGTCCACCCGACGGACCAGAGAAGACAGCCTCCATCGGTGCACAGCTGGATCCGATGGTGGACGTCGCACTACGAGCGTTCCTACGCGAGAACTGGGACATATTCGCCTGGCACCCTTCTGATATGCTAGGAATCCCACGCAGGTTGGCTGAGCACAGCCTCAATATATTGAAGGGATACAAGCTAGTTAAGCAAACACAATGGCGCTCTTCTGAACCCAAACGACAAGCTATGGGGGAGGAGCTAGCCAAGCTAATTGAGGCCGGATTTATCAAAGAAATAAAACATCCGGACTGGCTAACAAACCTGGTGATGGTGCCAAAGAAGGATAAATCCTGGCGCTTGTGCATTGATTTCAAAGACCTCAACAAATCTTGCCCTAAGGATCCATTCCCCCTCCCCCGCATCGATCAAATTATTGATGCCACTACAGGACACGACCCACTGTGTTTCCTCGATGCGTATTCTGGATACCATCAAATTAAAATGAAGGAATCCGACCAAGCCGCAACGACATTTATTACCCCATACGAGCCTTTCTGCTTCAACACTATGCCCTTTGGGCTCAAAAACGCAGGCGCCACCTACCAACGCATGATTCAAACATGCCTAGAGAAAAAAAATCGGCAAGACAGTTGAAGCATATGTGGACGACGTTGTCATCAAGACTAACGCGTCGAGTCATTAATAGATGACTTACGTCTCACATTCGACAATCTTCGAACATATGACATTAAGCTCAATCTGTAAAAATGTGTTTTCGGCGTCCCCTCTGCAAAACTACTGGGCTTTATCACAATTGGCTACACCAACAGACCTTAAACAGGTCCAAAAACTAGCTGTGTGCGTGGCAGCTAAAAGCCGCTTTATCTCCAGACTAGGAGAAAAAGCAATGCCACTTTATCGACTTCTCCGACGCAATGATAACTTTGAATGGGCAGATGCAGCAACGGCCGGTTTGGAAGAAATAAAGGCTCTTTTAGCAAGCAACCCAATCCTAGCCGCGCCAAGCATCAGCGAACCAATGTTATTATACATATATGCAACACACCAGGTGGTGAACACAGTACCCGTCGTCAAACGAGAGGAGGACGGACACAAATTCCCGCTCCAGAAGCCAGTATACTACGTATCCACTATCCTAACTCCATGCAAATCCCAGTACCCTCATTATCAAAAGATAGCATATGCAGTCTTCATGGCATCCCGGAAGCTACGACACTATTTCCAAGAGTGCTTGATCACAGTGGCTTCCGAAGTTCCACTAAACGACTAATAAACAATCACGACGCCATGGGCCGGATTGCCAAGTGGGCCATTGAGCTCCTCCCGTTTGATATAACATATAAGCCACGCTGGGCCATCCAATCCCAAGTACTGGTAGACTTCGTCGCTGAATGAACAGAAGCCGAACTCCCTAAGGAGTACGGCACATATTCCAACTGGGTCATGCACTTCGATGGTTTCAAAATGCTGGCGGGCTTAGGGGCGGGCATTGTCTTAACATCCCCCACTGGAGATATAGTTCAGTACGTACTCCAAATATTATACACAGACTCCAACAATGCAACCAAATATGAGGCCTTATTGCATGGTCTTCGGATGGCTGTATCCATGGGCATACAACACATGGAAGTGCGCGGGGACTCGAACCTTGCGATATCTCAAATAAATGGAGATTTCGATTCCAAGGATCCAAAGATGGCCGCCTACCGTAACGCTGTTATCAAAATGTTGGCTCGGTTCGAGGGGCTCGAGTTTCACCATGTGGCTCGAGAAAGTAATCAAGCGGCGGATGTCCTTGGTCGCATTGGCGCCAAGCGTGACCCCGTCCCACCTAACATCTTTTTGGAAAGGCTTCTCAAGCCATCCGTGGTGTGGCAAGGGGAGAGCGGCAACATCAGTCCGGATCCAACCATAACCCCAGACTCCAAACATACTGATATCATCGGAGGCTCAGCCACCAAAATAACACCGTCGGCCCATCTTATCATGGCAGTCATTGCCCCATGGACTGAACCCTTCTTGGCCTACCTCAATAGGCGAGAGCTCCCTGAGGATCAGAATGAGGCTCGCTGCATTGTTCGGCATTCGAAAGCCTATAAGGTCCACGAAGGAGAACTCTACAAGAAAAGCGCTACCGGAGTACTTCAAAGATGTATCTCCATGGAAGAGGGGCGACAGTTCTTGGCTGAAATTCACGCCGATCTCAGTGGTCACCACGCTGCAGCTCGGGCCCTTGTAAGCAAGGCCTTCCATACAGGTTTCTACTGGCCGACGGCCCGAGCAGATGCACGGCACCTTGTCCAACATTGCGTCGAATGCCAGCTTTTTGCCAACCAAAGCCATATGCCACCCACTGCTCTACAAACAATCCCCATCACTTGGCCTTTCGCAGACTAGGGGCTTGACATGGTTTGACCCCTTAAAGGAGGTAGCCATAAGAAAAAATATATGCTAGTCATGGTAGATAAGTTCACTAAGTGGATAGAGGCCAAACCAGTTAAAATGGCCGAAGCTGGACCAGTAATAGACTTTATATCCGGTGTTGTGCATCGTTACGGTGTCCCACATAGCATCATCACCGACAACGGCTCTAATTTTATAGCCGGTGAGGTGAAAGCCTGGTGTGCTAATCTAGGCATTAAGCTCGATTACGCCTCCGTCTATCATCCGCAAACAAACGGTCAAGTCGAACGAGCCAATGGTCTTATTATGAGCGGCATCAAACCTAGACTAGTGCGGTCTTTGAAAGAATCAGACAAGCACTAGGTTGAGGAGCTCGACTCCATACTCTGGGGGCTGCGGACCATGCCCAATTGCACTACTGTATATACACCTTTCTTCATGGTGCATGGCGTAGAGGCTGTGTTACCCTGCGATATTATTCATGACTCACCTCGAGTGGGCATGTACGAAGAGAGAGAGAGAGAGGCCGAGCTTGATCGGCAGGACAGCTTAGATGCCCTGGAGGAGGAGCATGGCGTTGCAAAAGCCCATTCCGCATTTTATCAACAGCAGGCCCGTAGATATAAAAGCAGAGAAGTACGGGCCAAGACTTACAATGTTGGCGAACTCGTTCTATGCTTGTCGTAGAATAAAAAGGACAAACTCAAGCCCAAGTGGGAGGGTCCCTTCATCATTGACGAAGTTCTCACTGGAGAAGCGTACCACCTGCGTGATGCATTAGACAACCGCCTAGAACTGAACCCCTGGAATGCGGCCAGACTCCGAAGATTCTATGCCTAGCACTGAACCCTTCATTTGCTTCCTCCTCCCTGTTGTTTACATTATTTTTATCCTCTCTTTTCGCCCTCTTTTATTAGCCTTAAAGCTTTCGTGCGGCTAAACCATACACCTATGACATACACATTCTCAAATGTGTACGCCCATTATACCTGGGGCTTCTTGCACAGAAGCTTATTATTGTTATTTTTCGAGCATCAAGCTCATCACATATGCGTTTTTTCCTCATATGTACATTTTCTTCGCCATTATATGCATCGATATGACTTAAGTTTTGGCCAAGCTGGGTTGCCTAGCTCCTGTGATTATGCCCTACGTTCCCGTTAGTTCGGCTAGGTCATAAAGGGAGCACCTCTGCGATTGTTACTGCCGGGTCATCCGGATGTGTACCTCAGACTGGGTGAAACCGAAAGCTAGCATTCTTAAGGGAATATTCGGTCGGCGGACTAAAGATGTTTTACATGTCTTCCACTATGAACCCCAGATGTTACCTATACTATGATGTTTTCAATCACAGTTCGGACATGCATATTAACGCATGCACACCCAGGGAAAGGAACCCTTAACGGAACTATTCTCTCTGGAAGATGTTTCTTACAATCACAATGTAATATAACATAGCTAGCTGGATACAACTTGTCTGTTCAAGCAACTATGACCCCTACGCCTGGTTTCCACGCATAGCCCTGTCTATTTTACCGCTCGAGTATTTGGAAACACTCCGCACCTTCGGGTCCAGAGGTCGAAGCGAAAAGGTCGGCCATGACAATCGTTTTACAATCCGGCTAGGAACAAATATATTAAGGAAAGTACATAGTCACTTGGACTCAAAAAATTCCTCCTCTATACCGTCCAACAGGCTGTCTAGCTTACAATCCTATTGGGAATATTTGGCAGCTACTTCTACTTGGTCATATACCAAATTAACAGGAATTTCTTTCCCATCTGACCCTAGCAGTCTATCCCAGGCCATATGATTCAGATCAAGCTATGTATACCGTATTTTTACCATGGCCCAGGCCTCTCGCGCACCTTCCCGGCAGGCTGATATCTTCTATAATCGAATATGCCGCCGTGCCCCTTTGAACAGCTCCACGAGCTCCGATGTTCCTCCTGGAGGATAGGTGGATGACCATAAAGCCTTGGCAACACTATGCATTGCCTGCTGATGACCCACAAGTATAGGGGATCTATCGTAGTCCTCTCGATAAGTAAGAGTGTGGAACCCAACGAGGAGCAGAAGGAAATGATAAGCGGTTTTCAGCAAGGTATTCTCTGCAAGCACTGAAATTATAGGTAACAGATAGTTTTGTGATAAGATAATTGGTAATGAGCAAAAAGTAACAAAAGTAAATAAAGTGCGGAAAGGTGCCCAATCCTTTTTGTAGCAAAGGACAAGCCTGGACAAACTCTTATATGATGTAAAGCGCTCCCGAGGACACATGGGAATATCGTCAAGCTAGTTTTCATCACGTTCATATGATTCGCGTTCGGTACTTTGATAATTTGGTATGTGGGTGGACCGGTGCTTGGGTATTATCCTTACTTGGACAACCATCCCACTTATGATTAACCTCTATTGCAAGCATCTACAACTACAACAAAAGTATTAAGGTAAACCTAACCATAGCATGAAACATGTGGATCCAAATCAGCCCCTTATGAAGCAACGCATAAACTAGGGATTAAGCTTCTGTCACTCTAGCAACCCATCATCTACTTATTACTTCCCAATGCCTTCCTCTAGGCCCAAATAATGGTGAAGTGTCATGTAGTCGACGTTCACATAACACCTCTAGAGGAGAGACAACATACATCTCATCAAAATATTGAACGAATACCAAATTCACATGACTACTAATAGCAAGACTTCTCCCATGTCCTCAGGAACATACGTAGCTACTCACAAAGCATATTCATGTTCATAATCATAGGGGTATTAATATGCATATAGGATCTGAACATATGATCTTCCACCAAATAAACCAACTAGCATCAACTACAAGGAGTAATTAACACTACTAGCAACCCAGAGGTACCAATCCGGACTTGGAGACAAGAATTGGATACAAGAGATGAACTAGGGTTTTGAGAGGAGATGGTGCTGGTGAAGATGTTGATGGAGATTGCCCTCTCTCGATGAGAGGAGCATTGGTGATGATGATGGCGATGATTTCCCCCTCCCGGAGGGAAGTTTCCCCGAGAGAGCAGCTCCGCCAGAGCCCTAGATTGGTTCCACCAAGGTTCCGCCTCATGCCGGCGGATTCTCGTCCAGAAAGATGGCTTATGATTTTTTCCTCATCGAAAGACTCCATATAGCAGAAGATGGGTATCGGAGGGCCACCAGGGTGCCCACGAGGTAGGGGGCGCGCCCAGGGGGGTAGGGCGCGCCCCCACCCTCGTGGGCAGGGTGTGCCCCCCCTGGTGAACTTCTTGCGCTCGGTATTTTTTATATATTCTGAAAATGACTTCTGTGAAGTTTCAGGACTTTTGGAGCTGTGCAGAATAGGTCTCTAATATTTGCCCCTTTTCCAGCCCAGAATCCCAGCTGCCGGCATTCTCCCTCTTTATGTAAACCTTGTAAAATAAGAGAGAATAGGCATAAGTATTGTGACATAATGTGTAATAACAACCCATAATGCAATAAATATCGATATAAAAGCATGATGCAAAATGGACGTATCAACTTCCCCAAGCTTAGACCTCGCTTGTCCTCAAGCGAAAGCCGAAATCGAAAAATATGTCCACATGTTTAGAGACAGAGGTGTCGATAAAAAAATACGGACATGAGGGCATCATTATCATTCTTAGAACAACAACTTATATAATTCTTGTCATATGATCTCTTATGCTAGGGTAACAATTCAATCACAATTTCAAGTATGAATCATAAACTTCATTGAAAACTAACAAACTATAATCTCAGTCATTGGAGCAATTGCAATTTATCATAACATAGGAAAGAGTCAATATAAGAGCTTTTCAGCAATTTATCATATAGTCTTTCACAATTGCTAACACTAACGCAATACTTATGGGTATGGAGTTTTAATCGGGCACAAAGAAAGATAGGGGCTTATAGTTTTGCCTCCCAACGTTCTACCTCAAGGGTAATGTCAACAATAATAGTTCATGAAAACTCACATCCAATTAGCCAAATATACCAGGATCTTTCCAACATGTTGTGCTTGCCAAAAGATAAAATGTAAAAAGGAAGGGTGAAGATCACCATGACTCTTATGCAAGGTAGGAGATAAAAGTAAAAGATAGGCCCTTCGCAGAGGGAAGCAGAGGTTGTCATGCACTTTTATGGTTGGATGCACAAAATCTTAATGCGAAAGAACTTCACTTTATATTGCCACTTGTGATATGAACCTTTATTATGCAGTCCATCGCTTTTATTTCTTCCATATCACACGATCGTATAAAGCTTATTTTCTCCCACACTAATAAGTCATACATATTTAGAGAGCAATTTTTATTGCTTGCACCGATGACAACTTACTTGGAGGATCTTACTCCATCCATAGGGTATGGTGGACTCTCATGGCAAAACTGGTTTAAGGGTGTTTGGAAGCACAAGTAGTATCTCTACTTGGTGCAAAGAATTTGGCTAGCATGAGGGGGAAAGGCAAGCTCAATCACGTTGGATGATCCATGATAATATAATTTATCTCAGATGTAAGAAAACATAACCCATTACATTGTCTTCCTTGTCCAACGTCAACTCTTTAGCATGTCATATTTTAATGAGTGCTCACAATCATAAAAGATGTCCAAGATAGTATATTTATATGTGAAGACCTCTCTTTCTTTATTACTTCCTATTAATTGCAACGATGACCAAAACTATGTTTGTTAACTCTCAACAACTTTTATTCATCATACTCTTTCTATGTGAGCTCATTACTCTCCATAAGATCCATCTGATCTCTTTTATTTCCTTTTTATTCCTTCTATTTTCTTTTATTCACTTAAGATCATGGCAAAATAATCAAGCCCTTGACTCAACACTAATCTTTATTATATATAGCTCATGGACTCGATTACATAGAAGGATCATAAAGCAAAACTCACAACTATATCATACTAAGAACTTTTATTCTACTAGATCAAAATATTATCAAAAGGATCGAACTTAGAAAAGTGGTAAAGATAAAAGTGATGGTGATACGATACCGGGGCATTCCCCCAATCTTGGCAGTTGCCAAGGGGAGTGCCCATACCCGTGTGATTATGTCCCCTTTGTTGGTGAAGAAGGTGGAGGTGATGATGGATAGTCGCACATCGAGCGTAAGAGGTCTTCCAACTTGCGGATAATGCCCTTGAGTGCCATGATATGCTCCTTCAACAAAATATTTTCACGTGTGAGATACTTGTTTTGTATACGAGCTAACTCTATCATCTTGAAAGCTTCGATCTCAGTTGGGGTAAGAAGATTGTGATCAAGTTGAAGGCTATCTTCTGCTGCAGGAGATTGATCCTCCATGGCCTTGTTGATCCCTTCATCCTTGTTGATATCCATGGGTTCTTCTCTCTTCAGCTCTATCTTCATTAGCCAAGCATCGTTGCCCTCATTGTTGGAGGAGGAGGGAGATGACATGATGCTTGGCTTTGACAACCCTGGTAGAAAACAGCTTGAAACAAGAACATGAGATTTTTGCGTGATACGGTGGTCAAAACCTTTGGGGGGTTATATAATGAATTTTTACTGACCAAAATACGTAACGTGTAAGAAAACAGAGTCCGGAGAGCACACGAGGTGCCCATGAGGTAGGGGGCGCTCCCTCCACCCTCGTGGAGCCCTCGTGTCCTTCCCGGACTGCTTCTTATTTTTCTATTTTTCAAAATATTCCAAAACGGAAGAAAATTGCCATTAGAACTGTTTTGGAGTCGGTTTACTTACCGTACCACATACCTATTCCTTTTCGGAGTCTGAAACATTCCGAAAAGTGTCCCTTATGTATTCCTCTGGGGTTACGGTTTCAATAACATTGGTTTCAACATTTATTGGATTACCTGAGATATATGTTTAATTCTTTGACCGTTCACCACCTTCGGATTTGTGCCTTTGAAGTTGTTGATTTTTATGGCACCGGAATAATAGACCTCCTTGATAACGTAAGGACCTTCCCATTTAGAGAGAAGTTTTCCTGCAAAAAATCTTAAACAAGAGTTGTATAGCAATACATAATCACCTACATTAAACTCACGCTTTTGTATTCTCTTGTCATGCCATCTTTTAATTTTTCTTTAAACAACTTGGCATTTTCGTAGGCTTGGGTTCTCCATTCATCAAGTGAGCTAATGTCAAATAACCTCTTCTCACCGGCAAGTTTGAAATCATAGTTGAGCTCTTTAATAGCCCAATAAGCCTTATGTTCTAGTTCGAGAGGTAAGTGTCATGCTTTTCCATAAACCATTTTATACGGAAGCATACCCATAGGATTTTTATATGCAGTTCTATAGGCCCATAATGCATCATCAAGTTTCTTGGACCAATTTTTTCTAGATCTATTGACAGTCTTCTACAAAATTAATTTGAGTTCTTTATTGCTCAATTCTACTTGACCACTAGACTGTGGGTGATAAGGAGATGCAATTCTATGATTAACATCATATTTAGCAAGCATTTTACAGAAAGCACCATGAATAAAATGTGAACCACCATCAGTCATTAAATATCTAGGGACTCCAAACCTTGGAAAAATAACTTCTTTACTCATCTTAATAGAAGTGTCACGATCAGCACTACTGGTTGGAATAGCTTCAACCCACTTAGTAACGTAATCAACAGCAACTAAAATATGTGTATAACCATTAGAGGCAGGAAAAGGTCCCATATAATCAAAGCCCCAAACATCAAATGGTTCAATAACAAGTGAATAGTTCATAGGCATTTCTTGACGTCTACTAATATTACCAATTCTTTGACATTCATCACAAGATACAACAAACTTACGGGCATCCTTGAAGAGAGTAGGCCAATAAAAACCGGATTGCAATACCTTATGTGCAGTTCTATCTCCAGCATGGTGTCCTCCATAAGCCTCGGAGTGACACTTGCGTAGGATCTGTTCCTGTTCATGCTCAGGTACACAACGTCTAATAACACCATCTACTACTTTATAAAGATGTGGGTCATCCCAAAAGTAATGTCTCAAATCATAGAAGAACTTTTTATTTTGTTGGTATGTGAAACTAGGTGGTATAAATTTAGCAACAATGTAATTAGCATAATCAGCATACCATGGAGCAGTATGAGAAGCATTTATGACATTTAATTGTTCATCGGGAAAGCTATCATTAATAGGTAGTGGGTCATCAAGAACATTCTGTAGCCTAGACAAGTTGTCTGCAAGTGGGTTCTCAGCTCCCTTTCTATCAACAATATGCAAATCAAATTCTTGTAGCAGGAGAACCCATCTAATAAGTCTAGGTTTAGCATCTTTCTTTTCCATAAGGTATTTAATAGCAGCATGATCCGTGTGAATAGTTACTTTAGAATCAACAATATAAGGTCTGAACTTATCACAAGCAAATACAACTGCTAAGAATTCTTTTTCAGTAGTAGCATAATTTCTTTGAGCATTGTCTAGAGTTTTGCTAGCATATTGAATAACATTTAATTCTTATCAACTCTTTGCCCTAGAACAACACCTACATCATAATCACTAGCGTCACACATAATTTCAAAGGGTAAATTCCAATCAGGTGGCTGAACAATAGGTGCAGAGATTAATGTTTCTTAATTATTTCAAATGCTTCTACACAATCATCATCAAAGACAAATGGTATATCTTTTTGTAATAAAATAGTCAGAGGCCGAGAAATTTTAGAGAAGTCCTTAATGAACCTCCTATAAAAACCGGCATGACCAAGGAAACTTCTTATACCTTTTATGTCCTTGGGACAAGGCATCTTTTCAATAGCATCAACCTTGGCTTTATCAACCTCAATACCTCTTTCAGAAACTTTATGCCCCAAGACAATACCTTCATTAATCATAAAGTGGCACTTTTCCCAATTCAAGACAAGATTAGTTTCTTCACATCTCTGCAAAACTCGGTCAAAGTTGCTTAAGCAATCATCAAAAGAGGATCCATAGACGGAAAAATCGTCCATGGAAACCTCACAAATCTTTTCACAAAAGTCAGAGAATATAGCCATCATGCATCTTTGAAAGGTAGCGGATGCATTACATAAACCAAAAGGCATACGTCTATAAGCAAAAGTACCAAAATGGCAAGTAAAAGTAGTCTTTGATTGATCATTGGCTGACACAAGTATTTGAGAGAAACCAGAATAACCATCTAGAAAGCAAAAATGTGTATGTTTGGATAATCTTTCTAGCATTTGATCGATAAAAGGTAAGGGGTAATGATCTTTTTAGTAGCTTTATTTAATTTGCGTAAATCAATTACCATCCTATAACCTGTAATAATTCTTTGCGGAATCAACTCATCTTTATCATTAGGAAAGACAGTAATACCTCCCTTCTAAGAGACACAATGGACACAACTTACTCAGTGACTATCAGCAACAGGATAAATTATAGCTGCCTCAAGAAGCTTTAGTATTTCCTTTCTTACCACTTCCTCATCTTAGGATTCAGCCGTCGTTGATGATCACGAACTGGTTTGGCATCTTCCTCCAAATTTATTTTGTGTTGACACAGAGTGGGACTAATGCCCTTAAGATCATCAAGAGTATATCCAATAGCAGCATGGTGCTTCTTCAGAGTTTTCAATAATCTCTCTTCTTCATGCTCTAAAAGGTTAGCACTAATAATAACAGGATATATCCTTTTCTCATCAAGATAAGCATATTTAAGAGTATCAGGTAACGGTTTAAGTTCATACACGGGATCACCCTTGGGTGGAGGAGGATCCCCTAGGATTTCAACAGGCAAATTGTGTTTCAGGATGGGTTCCTATTTAAAGAATACTTCATCTATTTCCCTTCTTTCATTCATAAACATATCATTTTCATGGTCTAGCAAATATTGTTCTAAAGGATCACTAGGAGGTACGGCAATAGAAGCAAGACCAATAATTTCATCTTTACTAGCCAATTCCTCTTCATGGTGTTGTCTACGAAATTTAGAGAAATTAAACTCATGAGACATATCACCTAAACCAATAGTAACAACATCCTTTTCGCAGTCTATCTTAGCATTAACAGTGTTCAAGAAGGGTCTACCAAATATAATGGGACAAATGCTATCTTGTGGGGAACCAAGAACAAGAAAATCAGCAGGATATTAAGGTTTCCCACACAAGACTTCAACATCTCTAACAATTCCAATTGGTGAAATAGTATCTCTATTGGCAAGTTTAATTGTGACATCAATATCTTCTATCTCAGTAGGTGCAATATCATGCATAATTTCTTTGTATAAGTCATGAGGTATAGCACTAGCACTGGCACCCATATCACATAAGCCATGATAACAATGATCTCCTATTTTAATAGAAATAATAGGCATGCCTACCAAAGATCTAGGTTTATCTTTAGCACAAGGTTTAGCAATTCTAGCAGTCTCATCACGGAAATGAATAACATGCCCATCAATATTATCAGACAAGAGATCTTTAACAATAGCAATATTAGGTTCAACTTTAATTTTCTCAGGAGGTGTATAGGTTCTAATATTGCTTTTACAAACCATAGTTAAAGCTCTAGCATGATCTTTTATCCTAACAGGAAAAGGTGGTTTCTCAACATAAGCAGTAGGAACAATAGGATCATTATAAGTGATAGTTTTTTCTTCAACTTTAATAGGTGCAGCTACTTTTACTTGTATGGGAGGATGATATTTAAACCACTTTTCCTTAGGGAGATCGATATGAGCAGCAAAAGATTCACAGAAAGAGGCTACTATCTCAGAGTCAAGTCCATATTTAGTGCTAAATTTACAGAAAACATCGGTATCCATAAAAGATTTAATACAATCAAACTTAGGTGTCATACCTGACTGCTTACCTTTGTTGAGGTCCCAATCTTCAGAGTTGTGTTTAATTCTTTCCAATAAATCCCATTTGAATTCAATAGTCTTCATCATAAAAGAGCCAGCACAAGAAGTATCGAGCCTGGTGCGATTGTTATCATAAAGTCGAGCATATAAATTTTGAATAATCATTTCTCTTGAGAGCTCATGATTGGGGCATGAATATAACATTGATTTAAGCCTCCCCCAAGCTTGAGCGATGCTTTCTCCTGCGCAGGCCAAAAATTATATATATAATTGCGATCACGGTGAACAAGATGCATAGGATAAAACTTCTGATGAAATTCCAATTTCAATCGTTTGTAGTTCCATGACCCCGTATCATCACATAACCTATACCGTGCCAATGCATCTCCCTTCAAAGATAAAGGGAAGACCTTCTTCTTAATAACATCTCCGGGTACACCTGCAAGCTTAAATAAGCCACAAACTTCATCCACATATATTAGGTGCTCATCAGGATGCTTTGTTCCATCTCCTGCAAAAGGATTAGCTAGCAGTTTTTCTAACATACCGGAAGGAAATTCAAAGCAGACATTTTCATTTTCCTTTTCATTTTCAGTAGGTTCATTAGGTTGAGGAGCAACTCTTTGCTCTACTGGTCGGGGTCAAGATACCCCGAACAAGCCCCTTAGAGGATTACTTTCCATAGTAACAAGTGACAGTAAATTTCAGCACACTATATAAATTTTTCCTTACCAAAGTCCACCTACCAAAGGCGCTTCACTCCTCGACAACAGTGACAGAAAAGAGTCTTGATGACCCACAAGTATAGGGGATCTATCGTAGTCCTTTCGATAAGTAAGAGTGTCGAACCCAACGAGGAGCAAAAGGAAATGATAAGCGGTTTTCAGCAAGGTATTCTCTGCAAGCACTGAAATTATAGGTAACAGATAGTTTTGTGATAAGATAATTGGTAACGGGCAACAAGTAATAAAAGTAAATAAAGTGCAGCAAGGTGGCCCAATCCTTTTTGTAGCAAAGGACAAGCCTGGACAAACTCTTATATGATGTAAAGCGCTCCCGAGGACACATGGGAATATCGTCAAGCTAGTTTTCATCACGTTCATATGATTCGCGTTCGGTACTTTGATAATTTGGTATGTGGGTGGACCGGTGCTTGGGTACTGTCCTTACTTGGACAATCATCCCACTTATGATTAACCTCTATTGCAAGCATCCTCAACTACAACAAAAGTATTAAGGTAAACCTAACCATAGCATGAAACATGTGGATCCAAATCAGCCCCTTACGAAGCAATGCATAAACTAGGGTTTAAGCTTCTGTCACTCTAGCAACCCATCATCTACTTATTACTTCCCAATGCCTTCCTCTAGGCCCAAATAATGGTGAAGTGTCATGTAGTAGACGTTCACATAACACCACTAGAGGAGAGACAACATACATCTCATCAAAATATCGAACGAATACCAAATTCACATGACTACTAATAGCAAGACTTCTCCCATGTCCTCAGGAACAAACGTAAATACTCACAAAGCATATTCATGTCCATAATCAGAGGGGTATTAATATGCATATAGGATCTGAACATATGATCTTCCATCAAATAAACCAACTAGCATCAACTACAAGGAGTAATTAACACTACTAGCAACCCACAGGTACCAATCCCGGACTTGGAGACAAGAATTGGATACAAGAGATGAACTAGGGTTTTGAGAGGAGATGGTGTTGCTGAAGATGTTGATGGAGATTGCCCTCTCCCGATGAGAGGAGCGTTGGTGATGACGATGGCGATTGTCGTGGATCTAAGACTGACAGTAGAATGGGGGGTAGGTATGAGGAGGCAAGATCCTAGCTATGGAGTAGTTGTACACACGACTTTACGAGTTCAGGCCCTTCGCGGAGGAAGTAACAGCCCTACGTCTTAGTGCCCTGAGGCAGTTGACTGGATTATATGCGTGTGTGAGTTTACAAAAGATGCGAACCCCTGTCCTGGAGGAGGGGGTGGCTTATATAGAGTGCGCTAGGACCCCAACTCCCCTCCATTATGCGGGGTTCAATGTACATAAAGAAGGAGCGTTAGAGGTAACGTCTGTATTAAAGTGCTATAAATGATAGTTAAGTCTGTGAGTAAACACCCGACCGTTGCTGTGTAGAGTGACTTTAGATCTTCTATTTGTCGAGTGATTTCTGTGACGGTCAAGTGACATTGATTCTTCCGAGTGGAATGTCTCTGGTCGAGTGGATGATGGTACCCTTTGAATGCTTCTAGCTTTAGGGTGATGTCCTTGGGGAGGGTGTCTAGGTCAGGTCTATGACCCTACCCTAGGTGCATAGCTTCATCATTAGCCCCTGAATGATTCGAGGCTTGAGTGGAGGAGGAGTCGAAAATTCCTCCGATTCAATTTTTGTGCTCTGGGAGTGACTTATTGCGACCAAGCGAACAACCATGATGATCTCGACTCTGTTTCAGTCGCCTTGATCCATTCTTGAATCTGTCGAGTGAACTTTATTATGATGTCTTGAGTACAGATATGGAGAAGATATTCCGTCTGACAGATTGCTTTGCTGTGCGCGGATATCGTGGGATTTGGTTTTGGCGAAGCGCGTGGGACGGGGGAGGCCGTAGTAATCGGAAGGGATTAGGTGTGGCCGCTTCGATCACCGCGCCACCTTTTTTGCCACGTACCTCACGCGCAACTGTTGAGGGATTTGATTGGGTCATCCAGACCCACAGGTCAGCCACTCGGAAGCGGCCCCATATAAGGCGTCGGGCCGGGGTTTTCTTTGAACAGTGCGTCTTCGTTCTTCTCTTTCTCTCTTAGTTTTCTCCGCTGCATCTGCTCCTACTCCAGCGCCGCCGCCCCATTCGAGCTTCGCTCACCGCGATGGGGAAGGAGAAGACGGTGGCATTGGAGCGCGTGAAGAAGGCGAAGGTGAAGGGGAAGAAGTCCGACCGGGGCGGATCTTCCTCGAGGGCCCGCCTGCCGCTGGGCTAGATCCAGGGCGACTGGATTCGCTCGGCGATCCATCAGGATGACATTTACGACCTGGTCGAGGGGGGACTGATCCCCCACGAATCGGCGCAACTCCCCGGGAATGAGACCGAGCCGCAACCACAGGAGGGTGAGCGCGTTCTCGTCGCTACTCATGTCGACCGCGGGTTTTCCTTGCCTCCCCACCCTTTCTTTCGAGTTTTCTTGAACTTCTTTGGGGCGCAAATCCACCACTTTACCCCGAACACCATCATGTATCTTGCTGCTTTTGTGTCCATGTGTGAGAGCTTCCTGGGTTGTTGGCCGCACTAGGGCCTCTTCAAACACATATTCATGTGACGTTCTTAGTCGGTCAAGAAGGCTAACCCGAGTGACGAGAGGACGCAAGTGAGTCAGATGTGCGGGGGTCTTGGGATTCAGATGAGGAGTAAAAGTACTTTCCCAGCCATGATCCTTCCTGAGTCAGTTTGAGGGTGGCAGTCGACCTGGTTCTACTGCAAGGACCAGCCGACTCCGGGTCAGTCGACTGGACTTCCTCCCTTTTCCATGGCCCGAGTGGAGAAGCCCTCTACTTTGAAAGTGATCCTAGAGGAGAGGCGCAAGTGAAAGTGCTGGCTGAGCGAGTAGTTCATCTTGTCCGTGATGGGGTAACCGGTATGGATCTGTTGGAGGTCTTCCTTAGGCGATGCATCCAACCACTTCAAGCTCGTGACCATCCGATGTGGATGTATTCGGGCACCGACGACACCACTCGGATCCATCTAGCAACAAGGACAACCCCAGGGGATCTCGGAGGATTCCTCCACTCAACAACTCGTACGAAACCGACAAGGTATGACTCCAAATGGTCGAGTGTCTTCTTGATTTATCAAGTAGTTGTTTGCTGTCATCTGACTGACTCCTATTTTGGTTGTTGTCTTCCCGGCCCTGACTAAGATGTACTCGATGCCCAACGGGGAGCAGGAGCAGGACCAAGAAGGAGAAGCAGGTGGAGGTGAAAGCGGCGAGTGGCACTCGGACAATGAAGAGGACGAGGATAGCGACGACCCGAGTGATGAAGAAGAGGTCGACTCTCCTCCTCGTAGGGAAAGACGATCCAAGCTTTCTCACGATCTAGCAAGCGCCTGCGGCAAAGCGACCGCGCAAACTGGACAGTCATCGAAGCGCCCTCGGACGTCTTCTCCAGCGCCGACTGAAAAGGCGTCAAAGCAACCGAAAGCTACGCCGTCCAAACTGCCAAAACCCTTGCCGAAGATCAAAGTGGCCATCCCCATTGCTTTCGGGTATTAGTTGGGCTTGATTTCTTGTCTTAGTATGAAACTGGATTTGAGTTGACTCATTTCATCAAACATGACCGACTGAATTCTGAAATTTGTAGTGCTGCTACTTCTGGGACCTCCAGCCGCCAGTATGAAGATGATGACATGGAAGATGCGGTCACCTCCAACCTGGGTACAATCCTCATGATCTTGTTCTCGATTGTTCAGTCGATTAAATTCTGGTGACTCATATAGGGTCGGCTGATTTCTTTGCAGACCCTCCCAATGTCATTGAGCTTCTGGATGATGACGAGGACGTGCCGCTGAGGCCCAGGAGGAAGAAGGCAACAGCTAGCAAGACATCCCAGTCGGAGCCAGCGGCGGAGCGGGTAGTTCAATGGATCGAAGATGCGAGTAGGGTTTCTGTAACCTTTGCTGGCCCCGTGTCGAGTGCGCGTCCCACATCGTCGACTGCTCCAGAGCTTGTTTCAACTATCCAACTTCATGCCTCGGATCTCCAAGCTGCTACGTCTGGACTGTCCGTCCCCTTCTTTGCCACTCATCATGTTCCAGAAAGCCAGTCGGATGCCGTTGCGGAGGCTATTCGTCAGGCTAGCATAATGATGGAGCGGGTGAAGGCGGTGCATGAAAGCAGTTAGGCTGCTTATGACGCCAGCGCGGCTCTTCGAGCCAATGTCCAGGTAAGTCAACTTCCAACTGAACTTGTTCTTTTAGGATATGCTACCCGAATATTTTCCTTCGCGCAATCTTTCATTGTCTTGCACTTTGAGATTGTACACCCATTGGGTGTAGTCGAGTGGAATCCAAACCAGTGGGGGCACGCTAAGTGCACCCACTGGGTGTAGTCCCCGAGACCGCAGTCGACTGCTGGCAGTCAGTTGGGGTCTGAGCACTTCCCCTCTTTTTTTTACTCGGCCTGGGCGGACCGGCCGAGTGGAATCTAAACCATTGGGGGCACGCTAAGTGCACCCACTGGGTGTAGTCCCCGAGACCGCAGTCGACTGCTGGCAGTCGGTTGGGGTCTGAGTACTTCTTCCTCTCCCTTCTCTTTTTGTTGTACTCGGTCTGGGTGGACCAGCTGAGTGGAATCCAAACCAGTGGGGGCATGCTAAGTGCACCCACTAGGTGTAGTCCCTGAGACTGCAGTCGACTGCTGGCAGTCGGTTGGGGTCTGAGTAGTCTTGAAGTTTTGTTCACTCGGAAGTAGATAATCTTTGATCTTGTCGATTGATATGTCTTTTACTCACTGTAGAAATCTTGTTCGCTTATCTCCAAGTTTGCCGAATTTGAGGAAAAGCAAAGGCAACTCAACCTTGACCTAGAGTTGGCTTAGCAGAACTTGAAGAAGGCTCAAGATGAAGTCGATGATACAGAAGGTAACGGCCTGTCGACTGCTTACCTTGACCATCCTTCATGTTATCTCTTCATTCTTCTGTTTGATCTAAATGTGTATTTTGCAGAGAAAATGAGGCTGTCCCTGGAGAAGAAGGACTCGGACCATGCAGCTGCGCAGAAGGAGGCTCAGGAGAAGACTGCCCTTGCTGACCAGAAACTGGCTTCGTTCGGAGCGCTGGAGGAAGAAATCAACAAGCTGAAGTCGTCTCCCACTAAATCCAATCGAGAGGCGACTCATCTGAAAAAAGATAAAGTGGCTCTGAACGACCAGCTGGAAAGCATGACTCGCAGGAGGAATGATTTGGAGGCTTATCTGAAAGCTCTCGCCAAGAAACTCTTTCTTATGCTCGAAGGTACCTCTTTTTTACCCGACTGTTTAACTGTTTGCAAATTAGACCCGACCAGTCGACTCATTAACTCCTTGACTCTGCAGAATTCCTCCAAAACTTTGAAGAGGAGACTGGACGGGTCGAGACGGTCTTGGACCCTATCCTTTCTCCAGTCGGCGACAAGGCTGCCATGAATGTGCTCCGACTGGAATCCCGTGTCGCCAATGTTACAAGTTATCTTGCCCGTCTGAAGGTTGCAGTTTCACGCATCGACTCATCAATCTAGCCAAGGGCAATGCTTCAGAATGATCTCGAGTCTCTGATGGCTCGACTCAATGAGGTCCCTGGTTGAGTGCAGGAATGGAAGAAGTCCTCTGCCCGATGCGGTGCTGACGTGGCTCTGTCACTGGTCAGGGTCCACTGCAGAGAAGCTCGAGAGGAGAAGCTGGCGGCGATCAAGGTCGCCAACACAAAAAGGCACGACTTCCAGTCCTTCATGGAGACTTTCATTGCTGCTGCCACTCGGGTCGCTGACGGGATTGATTTGGACGAGTTCGTCGAGCCTACAAGTCCTCCTCCTGCCGAGTGAACAAAGTTGATACTTAAACTTGCTTTAAATTTGCCTCGGAATGCCGAGTGGTTCTTGTAACTGTTAAACTCCTTTGGGCCTGACGCCCGAGTACTTTTATCTTTGTCCTGAAACTCTTGAGACTTTATCTGATCTTGGTTTATCTTTTGCATGTGCTTGCGTTTGCCTTCGAGTGGAACTTAATCTTCACCCGGAATATTTTTCTAAGATGCAACTCTAAGGGAGATATCCCAGTCGACCTGCTGTGCCTCGTCATTCTTGCGGATAGGGATGGAGCGGACATTGTACTTGTGGCGCAGCTCCGTGGAGAGGATTGCAGTCGACCTGCACCTCGTCGTCCTTGCAGATAGGGATGGTTTTTCAACTTAGGTGAGTACTATACTGCAGCTAAGCCTCCGGGTGTGAGGTTTGCTCATTACTCGGTTGGATTTCTGAAACTTAGGCGAGCACTTGGCTGCAGCTAAGCCCCCGAGTGTGAGGTTTGCTCATCACTCGGTAGGATTTTTGAAACTTAGGCGAGCATTGGGCTGCAGCTAAGCCCCCAAGTGTGAGGTTTGCTCATCACTCGGTAGGATTTCTGAAACTTAGGCGAGCACTGGGCTGCAGCTAAGCCCCCGAGTGTGAGGTTTGCTCATCACTTGGTAGGATTTCTACACTTAAGCGAGTATTGGAATGCAGCTAAGCCCCCGAGTGAGAGGCTTGCTCATCACTCGGTAGGATTTTTGAAACTTAGGCGAGTACTGGACTATAGCTAAGCCCCCGAGTGAGAGATTTGCTCATCACTCGGTAGGATTTTTTCAACTTAGGCGAGTACTTGACTGCATCTAAGCCCCCGAGTGAGAGACTTACTCATCACTCGCTAGGATTTTTTAAACTTAGGCGAGTACTGGACTGCAGCTAACCCCCTGAGTGAGAGGCTTGCTCATCACTCGGTAGGATTTTTTCAACTTAGGCGAGTACTGGACTGCAGCTAAGCCCGCGAGTGAGAGACTTGCTCATCACTCGGTAGGATTTTTTAAACTTAGGCGAGTACTAGACTGCAGCTAAGCCCCTGAGTGAGAGGCTTGCTCATCACTCGGTAGGATTTTTTCAACTTAGGTGAGTACTGGACTGCAGCTAAGCCCCCGAGTGAGAGACTTGCTCATCACTCGGTAGGATTTTTTAAACTTAGGCGAAACAGATTTGTAGCTAAGCCCCCGAGTGAGAGACTTTCTCATCACTCGGTAGGATTTTTTAAACTTAGGCGAAACGGATTCACAGCTAAGCCACCCACTGGGGGATTTCAGAAACAAACGTAAGCAATCGACAATCATTTTAGAAGACTGTAAAAAACTCTTGTCTTTGATAAACAAACTTCAAAGGTGCTTTTTATTACATCCCAATAGACTAAATGCTTAAGTATAAAAGGGGCGGAGCAACTCCGCATTCCAAGCGTGCGGCTCGTCTTTCTTGTGCTCGACATCGTAGAGGTGGTACGCTCCATTGTGGAGCACTCTTGTGACAACAAAGGGTCCTTCCCAAGAGGGAGCAAGCTTGTGTGGTTTCTGCTGATCCACTCGGAGAACCAAGTCTCCCTCTTGAAATGCTCGACCCCTCATGTTTCTAGCATGGAATCGACGCAGGTCTTGCTGATAGATGGTTGATCGGATCAAGGCCATCGCTTCTTCCTCTGAGAAAATCTCGACTCAGGGTGCATTGTGGAGCAAGTCACTCGGAAGTACAGCTTCGGCTCCATAAACGAAGAAAAATGGGGTTCTGCCAGTCGACCGATTGGGAGTTTTCCTCAATCCCCACAATACTGAGGAAAGTTCATCGACCCAGGCTCCTGCTACGTGTTTGAGGTCACGCATCAGTCGGGGTTCCAGTCCTTTGAGAATCAATCCATTTGCTCTTTCAGCTTGCCCATTCAACTGGGGGTGGGCGACTGAGGCATAGTCGACTCGAGTACCTTGTGAAGCACAGAAAGTTCTGAACTCATCAGAGTCGAAGTTTGATCTGTTGTCAGTGATGATGCTATGTGGAACACCATATCTGAATGTTCACTCTCTGATGAAGCTGGCAGTAGTACGGGCATCAAGGTTCTTGACAGGCTTGGCTTCAATCCACTTGGTGAACTTGTCGACTGCTACAAGCACATGAGTGAATCCACTCCTACCAGTCCTCAAAGGTCCAACCATAACAAATCCCCAAACGGCAAAAGGCCAGATGAGTGGAATGGTCTTCAGGGCCGACGCAGGCTTGTGAGACATGTTGGAGTAAAACTGGCAACCTTCACATTTGTCGACTATTTCTTGTGCCATCTCATGTGCCCGTGGCCAGTAAAATCCCGCTCGGTATGCTTTGGCCACAATGGTCTGAGAGTACACATGGTGACCACAGGTCCCCGAGTGGATGCCATTGAGGATCACTCGACCTTCTTCGGGTGTTATGCATTTCTGGCAAACTCCAGTCACACTTTCTCTGAACAACTGTCCTCTTATCACAGTAAAGGCTTTGGATCGACGGACGATTTGTCGAGCTTCTTATTCATCTTCTGGGAGTTCCCTTCTAAGAATGTATGTGATATATGGTACTGTCCAATCGGGGGTGATGACCAAAACCTCCATAATAAAATCGACCACGGCTGGAACCTCGATTTCAGTTGGATCGGTGGCACTCTTTGGCTACGGGGGCTCTTCAGTAAAGGGACCTTCTTGAACTGAAGGTGTATGAATATGCTCCAGGAACACATTAATGGGAATGGCTTCCCTCTTGGAGCCCATCTTTGCTAGATCATCGGTTGCTTGATTTTTCAGTCGAGGGATGTGATGAAGCTCTAACCCCTCAAACCTCTTCTCTAACTTTCTCACCGCATTGCAATAACTAGTCATAGCTGGGCTTCTGACGTCCCACTCCTTCATCACTTGATTGACCACCAAATCCGAGTCGCCATAGACCATGAGGCGACGGACGCCGAGTGAAATGGCCATACGCAACCCATACAGAAGTGCCTCATATTCGGCTTCATTGCGAGAGGAGTCAAAGTGAATCTGGAGAACATAGCTGAGTTTGTCACCACGGGGGGATACCAACACCACCCCAGCACCGGAACCATTCAGCATCTTGGACCCATCGAAGAACATGGTCCAATGCTCCGAGTGAACTTGGGTCGGAAGTTGCTGTTCGATCCACTCGGCGAGGAAATCAGCTATTGCTTGGGACTTGATAGCTTTCTTTGCCTCAAATTTGATGTCCAAGGGAAGGAGTTCAATCGCCCACTTTGCCACTCAACCAGTAGCATCTCTGTTGTTTAGAATCTCTGATAATGGAGCGTCACTGACGACTGTAATGGAATGATCAGAGAAATAGTGTGCAACCTTCTTCATGGTCATGTAAATCCCATAAACAAGTTTCTGATGATGTGGATATCTTTTCTTTGACGGAGTCAGAACTTCAGAAACATAATAAAGCAGTAAAGGCTCTTTATAGGCTTTTCCTTCTTCCTCCCGCTCGACCGTGAGTACTGTATTGACAACTTGTCCAGTGGCTGCAATATAAAGCAGTAAAGGCTCTTTGCTGATTGGTGCAGCAAGCACCGGTTGGGTGGAAAGCAGGGCTTTGAGCTCTGCAAACGCTGCATCAGCTTCGGGAGTCCACTCGAACTTATCAGACTTCTTCATCAGTCGGTAAAGAGGCAATACCTTTTCACCGAGGCGAGAAATGAATCGACTCAAGGCGGCCAAACAACCAGTAAGTTTCTGGACATCGTGCACACGCACAGGGCGTTTCATCCGAAGTATAGCGCCAACTTTCTCTGGGTTAGCGTTGATCCCTTGTTCGGAAACGAGGACACCGAGTAACTTTCCACCAGGAACACCGAATGTGCACTTTGATGGATTAAGCTTGATATCATATCTTCTGAGATTGGCAAAGGTTTCAGCAAGGTCAGCCAGTAGGTCGGAACCTTTACGTGACTTGACCACAATGTCATCCATATATGCTTCCACATTCTGACTGATTTGAGTGAGCAGACACTTCTGGATCATCCTCATGAATGTGGCTCCGGCGTTCTTCAAGCCGAATGGCATGGTGACATAACAGAAGCATCTGAATGGAGTGATGAAAGCCGTTTTTATCTCATCAGGTCCATACAGTCGGATCTGATGGTACCCGGAATAGGCGTCCAAAAAATACAAACGCTCACACCCTGCAGTTGAGTCGATGATTTGGTCGATACAGGGGAGAGGAAAATGATCTTTCGGGCAGGCCTGATTGATATGCTTGAAGTCAATGCACATGCAAAGTGAATCGTCCTTCTTGGGGACCATCACAACATTGGCGAGCCACTCGGAGTGGTAAATCTCTCGGATGAACTCAGCTGCTAGGAGCTGAGCCACTTCCTCGCCAATTGCTTTTATCTTCTGGACGGCGGACCGTCGGAGATGTTCCTTGACTGGTTTTACATTTGGTTTGACTCACAAACGATGCTCAGCCAGCCCCCTGGGTACACCCGGCATGTTAGAAGGTTTCCATGCAAAGATATCCCAGTTCTCATAGAGGAACTGGATGAACGCTTCTTCCTATTTGCTGTCGAGTATTGTTGAGATATGGGTCGGAGCAGCATTGGGATCGGTCGGGTGAATATGAATCGAGTTCGTTTCATCGGACGACTGAAATGCAGAATCTGTGGCAGGCTTCTTGGCTCGCAGCAAATCACTCGGATCTGCATTTTTCTGATATTCTTGCAGTTCTACTACTGCCATTTGTGCATCGGAAATTTTTTAGCCCTTTTGGAAGCACTCTTATGCCTTCTGCCGATTACCAGTGACAGTGATAACTCCTCTAGGACCAGACATCTTCAATTTGAGATACACGTAACATGGTCGAGCCATAAAACGTGCATAAGCGGGCCTACCCAAAATAGCATGGTAGGCACTCTTGAAATCCACTACCTCAAATGTCAAATTTTCCTTGTGGTAATTCTTGGAATCACCGAAAACCACATCAAGGGCGATTTGGCCGAGTGACTGAGCCTTCTGCTAGGTATAACACCGTGGAAACTCATGTTGCTTTCACTAAGCTTGGACATGGGAACGCCCATTCCCTTCAAAGTTTCAGCATAAAGGATATTCAGGCCACTGCCACCATCCATCAGCACTTTAGTTAGTCGAGTGCCTTCAACTACTGGGTCGACCACCAGTGCTTGCCTCCCAGGGGTGGCTATATGACTTGGATGGTCCGACTGGTCGAATGTGATGGCAGTCTGGGACCACTTCAGATAACTGGGTGTTGCAGGAGCAACCATGTTTACTTCTCTGTTAATAACTTTCAACTGACTTTTGCTTTCAACATCAGCGAAAATCATCAGTGTGGAATTGACATTGGGAAAACCATCATCTTCTTCTTCCCTATCCTCACCTCCGTCTGACTCCTTTTCCTTCTCCTTGGGATGTTTCTCTCGGAACTGCTGGATCAGGAAACGACACTGTCGAGTGGTGTGTTTAGGGTAAATGATGTTCCCCTCTTCATCTTTTTTGGTACGAATATGGCATGGTAAATCCAACACATCATTCCCATCTTTATCCTTAATTTTTTGGGAGTCCAGGGCCCCTTGGGCTTTCCTTTGAACTTTCCTTGGACAACAGCTAAAGCTTCACCAGGAGCAGCTGGTTCAGCCTTTCACTTTTGTTTCCGACTGGAATTCCCTTCTCCGGTTTCTTGAGCGACTATTTTGTGCTTTCCACTCCGGAGTCGCTCTTCCTCTTCACCATTGGCATATTTGGTGGCAATCTCCTATTCGACCGAATTTCAGATTCAACTCTTGATACTTAACGCCTTCCTTGAAGGCACAGGTTGCTTGGTGATCTGACACATTCTCCACTGTAGGGTTTAACGTGATCCATATCTGGATATAGTCTCTCAAGGTTTCATTCGGTTTCTAAACACAACACTGCAATTCTGTCAACCCTGCCGGTCTTTTGCAAGTACCTTCAAAGGTTCTAACAAACACTCGAGCAAGTTCCTCCCAACTATATATGCTGCCAGGACTCAACTGATTCAACCACGCTCTGGCTGAGCCCTCCAACATCAAGGGGAGGTGCTTCATAGCCACATCATCATTGCCTCCACCAATCTGCACAGCCACTCGGTAGTCCTCAAGCCAAGTGTCTGGCTTGGACTCGCCGGTGAACTTGCTGACACCAGTCACCAACCTGAAGTTGGGAGGAATCACTGTTGCTCTGATGGCTCTGCTGAAACACTCGGGTCCTGAAACGTGCACCCTGCTTCCAATCAGATGATCTCTGTCGTAGCCTTCTCTGTGAGCCCTGTTCCTATCAACCAGACCTTGAACGAGGATAGATCTTGCATCAAAGCCTGGCTCTCTGGGGTCAACTGGAATTCTTCGTTCGCCGCTGTGGGGGCGCCTGTCATCTTGCCGCCGAGGCACGTATGACCCACTCCTCAGAGGAGGCGTGGGCACTCAACGATGGTCATCGTGGTCAAGTCGATGATCATACTGCTCACGGTTCCTGTACTGATCTTGCCGGTGCCCATGTTCCTCACGCCGCGGAGGCGATCTTGGGTTGTGAGCAGATTGGACAGTATCTGCCACCACAGATCTGCTATGAATCCTATTCTGCGACTGAGATACTGCTATATTCTGCTATCCCGCTGCCCGGAGTAAAGCCCAGATCTGCATCAACCCTCGGCCAGCTTCTGACTAGGAAGGTTGAATTGACTCTGCTATTCGAGTTGCAGCTGTGAGATTCTGGATCGGAGTTCGGTATACCTGAGTCGGAGGCGGAAAAAGTTGTCGTCGATTGGATTCAGGAATCCGCTGCCGAGCACGCTCGTCGAGTGCGCGCTGGAGGTTCTCCAGTCGAGTGCACTCAGCCAAGTTGGCCAGGCGCACCTCCTCCAAGGCCTGGGCCTCGGGGATTTCTCCCACGATAGGAGTGTGAAGTGCATCAATATTACGGCGGCGAAGCTCTTCCCTCCGTTGCGATGAGAGGGGCTCGGGGCGGTACTCCTCGTGGGCATGTGATGGGTCGCCGATGCCATCACCACCGTCTTCACGGGTGAAGCCAGGAGGACTGCGTGGTCCATTAACCATCAAAACTTCTGCGGTGGGGTCGCTGCTGTCACACTCGGATGCAGTCTTGACGGAGCCAGTCGACTGATCGAACATGCCGTAGAGAGTTTCATCAGGCTTGATCGCCGCGATTTGTGGGGTGGCCGATTGGCGGTCCACCGCATGACTCACCCACCTCTGAAGCCGCGATCGACCGGATCGCTGGCGCTGGCAAACAACGGAAAGTGAGGTTGCCGTAGGAGCCGACTGATACTGAGTCGACGGCTACCGAAGAAGGACGCCATGGACGCATGCGCGGAAGTGCGTCGCCCTACAGACGGGAGCGCCTCGAAGTCGAGTGGAGCCTCGTGGAGCCAAGCGGAGTCGTCGGCGATGAAAATAAGCGCGCCGAGACCGATCTCGTGGCCTTCAGCCAATCCTCCGCCGGAAACCATGATGACAGGAATCGGAAGAATCGCAACTTCTCCAACAAACTGCTAAGACACCTGCCCCACGGTGGGCGCCAACTGTCGTGGATCTAAGACTGACAGTAGAATGGGGGGTAGGTATGAGGAGGCAAGATCCTAGCTATGGATTAGTTGTACTCACGAGTTTACGAGTTCAGGCCCCTCGCGGAGGAAGTAAACAGCCCTACGTCTCGGCGCCTTGAGGCGGTCGACTGGATTATATGCGTGTGTGAGTTTACAAAAGATGTGAACCCCTGTCTTGGAGGAGGGGGTGGCTTATATAGAGTGCGCTAGGACCCCAGCTCCCCTCCATTACGCGGGGTTCAATGTACATAAAGAAGGAGCGTTACAGGTAACGTCTGTATTAAAGTGCTATAAATGATAGTTAAGTCTATGAGTAAACACCCGACCGTTGCTGTGTAGAGTGACTGTAGATCTTCTGTTTGTCGAGTGATTTCTGTGACGGTCGAGTGACATTGATTCTTCCGAGTGGAATGTCTTTGGTCGAGTGGATGATTGTACCCTTTGAATGCTTCTGGATTTAGGGTGATGTCCTTGGGGAGGGTGTCTAGGTCAGGTCCATGACCCTACCCTAGGTGCATAACTTCATCAGCGATGATTTCCCCCTCCCGGAGGGAAGTTTCCCCGGCAGATCAGCTCCGCCAGAGCCCTAGATTGGTCCTGCCAAGGTTCCGCCTCGTGGCGGCGGAGTCTCGTCCGGAAAGATGGCTTATGATTTTTTTTCCTCATCGAAAGACTCCATATAGCAGAAGATGGGCATCGGAGGGCCACCAGGGGGCCCACGAGGTAGGGGGCACGCCCAGGGGGGTAGGGTGCGCCCCCCACCCTCGTGGGCAGGGTGTGGCCCCCTGGTGAACTTCTTGCCCTCAGTATTTTTTATATATTTTGAAAATGACTTCCGTGAAGTTTCAGGACTTTTGGAGTTGTGCAGAATAGGTCTCTAATATTTGCTCCTTTTCCAGCCCAGAATCCCAGCTGTCGGCATTCTCCCTCTTTATGTAAACCTTGTAAAATAAGAGAGAATAGGCATAAGTATTGTGACATAATGTGTAATAACAGCCCATAATGCAATAAATATCGATATAAAAGCATGATGCAAAATGGACGTATCACCTGCCGAACTCGCTCGTGCATCTGGGACAGCTCTTGTAGCAGGTCGCCTTGAGATCCGGACATTTCTTCCTTGGGACGGCCAGTCAGCATACCTGCAAACATAAATCTTTCAGTTCCAGCCCTCGCCGAATTATAGGGAGGCAAGTTTGAAAAGCATATTGAATATGGCGCCTTGTAGCCTCCTATTCTCCTTGACGGCGTCAGCTAGTTGGGCTCGAACATCTTTTAGTTCTTCGCCCAGTTGGGTATGGGAATCCTGCAGCTTGTTCCTTTCATCCCTGACCCGCGTCAGCACACGTTCGCCTGCCGCATGTTGCCTTTTGGCCTCTTGTTCACCAGCCTGGGCATCCCTCAGTTTCTCTCTCAGTTGCTCAACTGATTCTGTCAGCAGAAACACAACATTGTAAATATAACTGGTATATGATTATACTTATTTCTGCTGGGGAGAAACATTACTAGGTGGTGCCTCCTTGGATTTTTCCAATTCGGTGGTAGCCACAGTTAGCTGGGTCTGACATTTTTCCAGCTCTTGAGACAACATGCTATTCTTCTCCATAAGGGCCTAATTATACAATGATCCTTAAATCAGTTGTATCACCTGCTTTAAGTCTCGGGGACTACTAGTGTATGATTATTAAATCTACACTTACCCACATATCTTTTAGATGTTGATCCGTGGCTCTGGCAAGCCCATCCCGAGCAGCTCAGATGTACGCATCGGCCGAGCTGAAGGCATCGAATGCCTGCTTTGAAAAGCCAGGGTCACGGAGAGCGGCCCTCCGGCGATGATGATTCATGGTGCCCTCTACTTCAGAGTTCATGACGGACATATCGTCTGAATCCTCTACGGAAGGACAATTTGATGCCACTCCCGTCTCAACCCCCGTCCTTAGGGCAGGGTCTGGAACCTGACTAGTGGAGGCACGACCGGCAGGATCCCCGGACATAGTCCGGCGGACACTTTTCCTGATAGAATGCGGCGAATGGCATCACGATTTGATGTGGCGATCTGGAGATGTATTTTCAAAAAGAAAGCCTCACCTCTTTGATGAAGGTTCTGCCGTATTGTCGTTTACCTTCCTCTTTGAAGAGGTGCTCGGCGTGGGCGCTGCTCTCCTCGGAAATGCTTCTGGTACACGTTGTGACGTTGAGCGCCTCCCCTTTGGAACACGAAATAGTGCGGTGGGTGAGGCATAATAAGGAAACTCTTTCGAAGAAGGTGTCTCTTAAGTTACTTACATGCGAAGCAGGGAGGAGGCCGGGATAATCAGCGATGATAGGTACTTCTGTACCGTCGTAGCTCGTCTGATAGAATATTCCATTCTCAAGCTCCACATTTATGTCCGGATCTTCTTCGAATCCGGGGTCAAGGTCCCAGTTGTGACCCTCCGGCTGGGGGGCAGGGCTATGGATCCCCTCGGTAGCCTTCCGCCATTCCTGTTGCGAGTGGATAGGCTACTATCCATCAAAAATGATTCAGGGAGAGGAGTAAAATGGTGGGATTGGAGCTCACCCAGCTAGGAGGATTATACATGGAAAAACCATCTTGACATTGGAGACGAGTGAACTCCTCCTTCTCCCCTTTGTACAGTTCGGCCAATATTTTGGCCAAAGCGGCGGGGGTTTTCGGACCCTTCCGACCGCAGCGTGAGGCGTCATCTTCCCCATTATAGTGCAACATGGGAAGCCCTCTATATTGGAGTGGTTGGACCCCGGCACTATGGAGATCGCCATTACCTCGATTATTGATAATCCGGACTGGGCGAGCATCCTAATCTTGCCCATCAACTGACTGACTTCCGCGCTATCCTCCTCCTCGAGGCTCTGAGGGCGCTAGCTGTGGCATTTCTTCAACGGAGCACTTGAAAATTCGGGGAGACCCATTCGGACTGGGTCAGGAAGAGCGACATCATCAATATAGAACCATTCAGAGTGCCACTCTTCGGAAGCCTTCTTCGGCGTGCCGGACAGGTATCCGGTCCCGGCGATGCGCCATACCTCGGCTCCTCCCACTTCGAATATCGATCCCCCTTGATTGCGAGGGACGAGGCAGAACAGTTTTCTCCATAATTCAAAATGGGCCTCACAGCCCAAGAATAGCTCGCATAGAGCAACGTAACCCGCGATGTGCAAGATGGAGGCGGGAGTGAAATTGTGCAGTTGGAGGCCATAATACTCCAGAAGTCCTCGGAGGAAGGTATGGATTGGAAATCTGACGCCTCTTAGCAAGAAGGGAAATTCTCCATCTAAACCCCGCCGTTGAAGGATGTCAATCCTGCTCGGACGGGGATACAACTTTATTTTCAATAATTTCAAGCCGTTGCATCACATGTTTCAAAGTTAAAATAGTTCCATTAACCAAAAGAGGTGGTGGGACAAACAAATCTATCATAGCATTATAAGAATCAAAAGTATGGCTACCCAAGAAATTACCTCCGGTAATGGTATCAAGAATATATCTATTCCAAGGAGTGATGCCTACATAAAAATTGCGAAGAAGAACGAAAGTAGATTGCTTCCTAGTAGATCTATTTTGCGCATTGCAAATTCTGTACCAAGCATCTTTTAGATTTTCCCCTTTCCTTTATTTAAAATTAAGAACTTCATTCTCGGGAGACAAAGGATCCGATAAAGGACTAGCCATAACAACGAAGCAAGCGAAAAAGAGGGGAACGAAAAAGAGGGCAAATAAAATGGCAAGGGTGAAGTGGGCGAGAGGAAAACGAGTGGCAAATGGCAAATAATATAATGCGAAGGATAAGAGTTGTTATGGGTACTTGGTATGTCTTGACTTGGCGTAGATCTCCGCAGCAACGGCGCTAGAAATCCTTCTTGCTACCTCTTGAGCATGCGTTGGTTTTCCCTTGAAGAGGAAAGGGTGATGCAGCAAAGCAGCGTAAGTATTTCCCTCTGTTTTTGAGAACCAAGGTATTAATCCAGTAGGAGACCACACGTGAGTCACCTCATACCTACACAAACAAATAAGAACCTCGCAACCAATGCGATAAAGGGGTTGTCAATCCCTTCACGGCCACTTGCAAGAGCGAGACCTGATAGAGATAATAAAAATAAGATAAATATTTTTGGTATTTTTATGATATAGATTGAAAGTAAAGATTGCAAAATAAAATAGATTGGAAAATTGTATGATGGAAAATAGACCCGGGGGCCATAGGTTTGACCCGTGGGTTCTCTCAAGATAGCATAAGTATTACGGTGGGTGAACAAATTACTGTCGAGCAATTGATAGAATTGAGCATAGTTATGAGAATATCTATGTATGATCATGTATATAGGCATCACGTCCATGACAAGTAGACCGACTCCTGCCTGCATCTACTACTATTACTCCACACATAGACCGCTATCCAGCATGTATCTAGAGTATTAAGTTCATAAGAACGGAGTAACGCTTTAAGCAAGATGACATGATGTAGAGGGATAAAATCATGCAATATGATATAAACCCCATCTTTTTATCCTCGATGGCAACAATACAATATGTGTCGTTTCCCCTACTGTCACTGGGATCGAGCACCGCAAGATTGAACCCAAAGCTAAGCACTTCTCCCATTGCAAGAAAGATCAATCTAGTAGGCCAAACCAAATTGATAATTCAAAGAGACTTGCAAAGATAACCAATCATACATAAAAGAATTCAGAGAAGATTCAAATATTGATCATAGATAATCTTGATCATAAAACCACAATTCATTGGATCTCGACAAACACACCGCAAAATAAGATTACATCGAATAGATCTCCAAGAGAATCAAGGAGAACTTTGTATTGAGATCCAGAGAGAGAGAGAGAGAGAGAGAGAGAGAGAGAGAGAAGAAGCCATCTAGCTAATAACTATGGACCCAAAGGTCTAAGGTAAACTACTCACACATCATCGGAGAGGCTATGGTGTTGATGTAGAAGCCCTCGGTGATCAATGCCCCCTCCGGTGGAGCGCCGGAAAAGGCCCCAAGATGGGATCTCACGGGTACAAAAGGTTGCGGCGGTGGAATTAGGTTTTTGTGGTGCTCTCTGATGTTTCCAGGGTACATGGGTATATATAGGAGGAAGAAGTAGGTCGGTGGAGCCACGAGGGGCCCACAAGGGTGGAGGGCGCGCCAAGGGGGGGTAGGCGCGCCCCCTGCCTCGTGGCTTCCTCATTGGTTGCTTGACGTCCACTCCAAGTCCTCTGGATCACGTTTGTTCCAAAAATCACGCTCCCGAGGGTTTCATTCCGTTTGGACTCCGTTTGATATTCTTTTTCTGCGAAACACTGAAATAGGCAAAAAACAGTAATTTGGGTTGGGCCTCCGGTTAATAGGTTAGTCCCAAAAATAATATAAAAGTGTATAAATAAGCCCATTAAACATCCAAAACAGAATATATATAACAACATGGAACAATAAAAAATTATAGATACGTTGGAGACGTATCAGGGGACTAGATCCGTGGGAGGAAGAAAGACCTGTTTTTGCAGCTACCTCAGCTGACCGTAAGATACGGAACATCTCTCCCAATCACCTTTTTCGGAGCTGTGGGGACGAGAGGAAGCGCTGGGAGCGCTAGCCAAGTTGGAGTGGTTCCTCCTAGCGAGCTCTGAGGATTTTTTCGCAGGGTGTGCAATGGATCTGAGATCTATTCTCATTAAATAGGCACCTCTCTTGTATGGTCAGGGTGGTATGTGCAAAAATACCCCGAACTCTCATATTCGCTCGCCACGTGGAAGCTGAAGTCAGGAAGGCGTGGAAGTTGATGGGCGCGACATTAAATGGAAAAGCCGAATACCGATCTTTAAGTCAGGGACTTTGAAGTAATCGGAGGGGGAACTCGCCTTGCAATGCCGAAGACAATCTGCGCGCCGGACACCTCGTCATTGAAGTCTGGTTCGGGGGCTACTGACGGAGTCCTGGACTAAGGGGTCCTCGGGCAGCCGGCCTGTTGGACATGGGCCGGACTATTGGGTCATGAAGATACAAGATACAAGACTTTCTCCCGTGTCCAGATAGGACTATCCTTTGCGTAGATGGCAAGCTAGGTGGCCGGATGTACTATTTCCTTTCTATGTAACCGACTTTGTACAACCCTAGTTCCCTCCGGTGTTTATATATACCGGAGGGTTTAGTCCGTAGGGACAATCATAATCAGATAGGCTAGACTTCTAGGGTTTTAGCCATTACGATCTGGTGGTAGATCAACTCTTGTAACCCCCATACTCATAAATATTAATCTAGCAGGACGTAGGGTTTTACCTCCATCGAGAGGGCCCGAACCTGGGTAAACATTGAGTTTCCTATCTCCTGTTACCATCAACCTCAGACGCAGAGTCCGGGACCCCCTACCCGAGATCTGTCGGTTTTGACACTGACATACCGCGTGTTCCGGATGCAGGAAAATAGAAAAACTTCTCAAACTTAGCACCGAGGCATTGTCGTACAACGCTTAGCGATACATCATGCATTTTTGTTTCTTGGAGACACATAATGGTTGGTCTAGCCTGAGTCACCACTTGGAAAACCGCGTTCCGATGGGCAGGCGCATTTAGCCCTCGGACGTTCCGCACCATCATCCTCAAAGGTTGTAAATTCATTGTGAGTTCCAACCAAGCCGCCGACGTGTCCGCTAACATACCTCCACCCCCTCCAGAGGCACAGCCGGTGATTCCCACTCGAATAAGACCAGCATGGCGGCGATGTGCGCATCCGAAAGCGGGCGAGAGAACAGATCCACATACATCCTTAGGGCTTCCTCCGAGATGACCTCCCCTTCATGCGCCAAACACAGCTTCCTAATGAGCACCTGATGTTGCTTGGATGCCCCATGATTTGCCAGCCTCACACTCCTTGGCGTAACATCCAATATTCTTTTCTTCCTCGGGTTGCGCACTTGCATCACAGATGCATGAGTGGTCAGGAGCGGAAAGAGTGGAGAAAGAGATTTGCACATCTCAGCATGCATGTTCTCCAAATCGCCATGCAGAAGCATATCACCACCAGACCGAGGCGGCGTGACCTGGATCTGCCCTTCTTCAGGATCATCAGCAGCAGTGGGTGCATGCTCTGGCCCGCCCACCTGCTCCACGCTATGTACCATGCATGCTGCATGGGTGCAACCAGCCTCCGATAGGCACACTTGGAAGGTTTCCATTGCCTCCACTTGCCTGGTTTGTCCGCACTCGCACATGTCGCTATCCAACTGGTGAGATAGTGAGTCCAAAGCCCAGGAATCTACAGTAAAGTCGTTCCTCTCCTCCTCCATTGGGCCCACTAGGGGGATACGGCAGGAGCCAATCAGGACGGATTCGCTGCCGCGCAGACCCCCAACAGGCACCAGATCCCCAGGCCTATCCACCTCGGGCGCGCAGCCAATCCTGTCGGCCTTGGTCCATCTCAACATCTGGACCGAGGCAGGGGAGATAGCCTGAATTTGCATCCGCTCCATGGCCGCACATGACTCCACAGGCGCATCCAGACCGATGGGACCCACAGGCGACTCGGGCCGAACCCCGATTGGCTGGTGAGACTCCGAAGTAGCAACCGGTCCGAAAGCAGGACACAGACGCAAACCAATGACATCCCCCACACAGTTGTTGCTGACCGGAGAACGGATCGGATCCGATGCGATTTGAACCTGACGCCCTGTCGGCGGTGGCGCCGCCGACGAGGATGAACCCACCATGCTGGCCGAGGAGTCACCAGCGGCTGCACCACTCCTAGGCCGATGCAGGCTAGAGCCAGGCACATGCTCATCGTTGCCAGAGGAAGGCGACGGTGGCGGCGGCGGAGGAGGAGGCCGCCTCCCGTCGACATCACCAACATCCACCAACACCAGCTATGCGAGAACAGTGATGTCGATCGGGTACCATAGAGTCTTGGCATGCCGTCCAGCAGCCACCTGATGTCCGATCCCCTCCGCCCAAAGATTCCGCCTTGGCTCGTCGATGAAGAGCAGCCGACATCGAGGAATCCGTCGTGGCCGATTCGTACGAAGCCAAATCTAAAATCTGCCATGTCCAAATGCCGAGCAGTGCTGTCATCCACGCTCACGACATATCCCAGGCCACGCAAGATCACACACTACAAAAAAATACACTTCCGTGATGATACGTGTTTGTCACAGTAGGTCTCTTTTTTGTCATGCATGTACATCCATGACAAATTTATGACAGAATCAAGATAGTCATACCTGTGCTATCGTAGAAGTGTTCCATGACATTACCAAAATTATCATCACGGAAGTGTCCACTTCCATGACGATAAATCGCGCTCACAGAAGTGCTTTCATCAAGGGTGACCGACACGTGGCATCCACCATAACGGAACATCGTTAAGCTACCAGGTCGGGTTTTGGATCCGATAACCCATTAACAACCCTGACCAATGGGGATTTTCCACGTGTAAAATCATCTTTGGCTAGAGGAAACATGTGTCGGCTCATCATCAGGACAGATGTCATCCACTCACTGGACAGAAGGCGCCTATGATACATCGACATGTGGCACGGCCCAACAAGTTTAAATGGGTCGGCCCAACTAGAGGCCCACAAGATTTTGCGGACCATAATGGGCCGGCCTAGCTAAAGGCCCACGAGATTTTGCGGACCATAATGGGCTGGCCCAGCTAAAGGCCCACAAGATTTTGCGGGCCATAATGGGCTGGCCCAGGTAAAGGCCCACAAGATTTTTTTGTGCCATAATGGGCCGGCCCAGGTAAAGGCCCACAAGATTCTTGCGGGTCATAATGGGCCGGCCCAGCTAAAGGCCCACGAGATTTCGCTGACATTAATGGGCCGGCCCAGCTGTAGGCCCACAAGATTTTGAGGACTCTAGTAGGCCGGCCCATTAACTGGCTGCCATGTTTTGGGCCAAATGTTCGCTCATATTTGATCCGGTTCATTAATGGCCTGCCACACTCCGGGCCTAATAGTGGCCCATATGAGATCCGGCCCGTTAAAAGCCTACCACGTTCTGGGCCAAATTATGGCCCAGATCAGGTCCGGCCCTTTAAGAGGCTTTGGGCTCAATTATGGCCCATATCAGATTCGGCCCGTCAACTGGACACTATGCTTTTGGGCCCACTTGCTAAAGGCCCACTTAGTAATTCGTCCTGATATTAGTTTTGGCCTGTTAAGGGCCCGTTTAACATTTCGGCCCTATATTAATTTCGGCCTGTTAAAAGCTTGCCATATAGTTGGGCCTAACTACGGCCCGGTTTGCATCCGGCCTGCTCGCAGCCGATATCTGATTGGGCCAAACAAGGACCCAAACAATTTTGGCTTGTTAAAAGCCCGTGAATTGATTCGCACAATCATGGGACGGAGTTCATTTCGGGCTGTTGCGTAACTACTAGGAATTAAGAACAAACCTACTCTATACAATAAAGAAATTATGGCATAGTAACTAAGAATAAACCTACACTACACAATAAAGGATTTAAGGTATATTACATCCACTGGGCATCAAAGTTCACCACCAGTGATCATAAAGCGCAACGAAGAAGAAGATTACAAAAACTGGGCATCATTGCAGCGTAACAAAATAATACCGAACCGAGACCACTTCCAAGACAGTTCAAGAAAGGTTAGCCTTGCGGGGGAACTGCTGCGCAAGCTGCTGAGCAAGGCTGTGAGACCGGCCTAGCATGTCGGTCATAGCTTCCAGGTGTAGCTGTTTAGCGATGAGGTTCTCTTTGGTGTTCTATGCAACCTTTCTTAGAGATAGGACTTCAAGTCGAAGTTGAGTTGGAAAATGCCTTTCTGCTAGAACTTGGGACTGAAGAAGTCAAACTGATTCAGACAACGAATTCTGTGAGCTTGTCTGACTGTTAGTCTCAAGTAACTTGAACACTGCATCAAGACAAGACTTTGGGGTTGTCTCGCTATCTTCAAGATGTTTTGCCTTCTTTGCTTCAGTATATGTTGGGTTTGTCTCACAGCCTTCAGCAGACTTGTGCATGCCATCAGGCATATCACCCTGAAACAAAGTAGAGAGATGACAGGTTTGCACGTGTATAAACAAAGATGATAACTGTTCTGTCAATCCTATCCAATTTCAAATTAGAAAATAAAGAGTATGTTCAAAATATCAATAGCATAATTTGGCATTGTTCATAATGCGGGGAGCTTCACCACACTACTGGATTACCATGTCAACATAACAAGCGTAGATGAAGGGCAAAGAAAATCATTGTATCTATTTTGGATAATGTGCATGGCATGTTGTTCATATCATCAGGCACATCAGTAAGATAAAATAGGAGATGACAAGGTGCAAACGTGGGCTGCTTCACCACACACTGGATTATAGATCCACAAAAACAAGTATACATATAGGGAGTATTAAGTAATGTGCATGGTATGAATAAGGAATTTGGTTTTACAAGTAAAACTTAGAACTTACGGTTCTTACGAACATGCATTTTGGTAGAAACAGCAAACTAAATAGCAGTAAACGATAGCGAGTATGAGCAAATTAAACAGCAGTTGAGGATAAAGGCTTTAGAAGGACTCACTTACATTAACAGTTAACACCGGCTTTATAATGCCCTTCTCCATGGCAAGGGAAGGATAACTCAAGAATTTCAGCACAAAATCTTCTTCATAAGCATTGCCTGTAATCTACATTTTGTAGAGAGTAATTATAGATATGATAATACTGGAAGGGATAGAGGATAATGAAGATAAGATGCAGATTGATGCTACATAATCAACTACCAACCCCTGGAAGTACAAGCGTTACAGGACAAAATGTACTGACAAGAGCAATGGGCTACACTTCTGCACTGGCATTCTTTGTGTATTCTACTTGTTGGTAAGATTAAATATAGATCTGATCTTTTTTAGTAAATGGTGGGCGAATGAGATAAGATGCAGAATGCTACAAAATGAACCAATCCCTCTTCCCATAATACAAGAGTGTTTTGAACACTGGTGTACTGTACAAAATGTTCTTATATTATGGGACGGAGGGAGTAGCTGTTAATGTAAGTACAGTGATAGACCACGTTCAGTCCTTACAAGAGGACTGCAGAGCTAAACCTCTTCAAAAGCATTGGGTTGATTCTAAATTTATGTAAGAGTCCATACGGATCTTATAATGTCCACCAAATGGACGATTACGAGGCTAACATGTGCAGCGATGCTACATAATCAAACAGCTATGAAAGTAAGTATGGTCATACAGGGCAAGAGGTACTCACAAGAGCAATGCAGTGTGCAGTATAGTTGCGAGATTCTGTGGTCCCTTGAGAACGAGTGTTCTTCTGCTAACAGTTTTCGTACAAGTGAGACATTAAGGCAAATGCAGAAATGTAGTTCAAATTGTGATGTGATATCATAGACAGTACCTTACGCTGCAGCCGAGACCAATGTGTAACAACATTATTCCAGTCACCGTCGGATAAATGTAGCACCGGAGACTTTACAGAAATTTCGTTCAGAGGCTTGCCATCGAAGTGCGCTTGCCTCAGGTAGGAATGATACTTCATCAACGAGTGCTTGAAAAGCGCAACCAACCCTTGCTCGTCATCACAATCCAGTTTGCGCCTCGCCTATTTAAAAGAATGAAATCTTGTGTCTTCTGTCAGCAGAAACATATGCAGTAATGATCATGAATAACATTAGTACATTACTTAAGCGTAAGTTGCGGAGGAAGACTGGAAATTGTTCTATGTCTGCGGTATAATCTTTCCATGAAGGCAAGATGCACACAAAGTTCCTGACAACAACATAAGCTTCGTCTTCTAAACTAGGAAGAAATGGAACAGGGGTCCTATTTGCTGCAATTGGGGCTCTCTCTGGTTCGAAAAGGGATTTGGCAACTGGATTTGGTCTACTCTTTGCTGGAATGGGGGTTTTGCGCCGTATAGCTGGTGCTATGTCAACTGGCATAATCATACTGTTTGCTGCAGTTGGGGTCTGCTGAGTTGGGGCATCAGAAATGACCAGTGTAGTAGGGCTAGAGTCTGCTAGAGTTGGGGTATTTTGTGGGTCAGGTGATATTGCAACTACACCTAATGGGCTATTTGATTTATCAGGCGCCACTACCTTTTCCAAATACTTTGCTTCTGCTCCTCCACGATCAGCAATCGCCCTCTTCCTTTTGAACATCTGATACACCAGAACAGCATTTGAATGGATAAATATGGTATGATGACAGATGGAATATGTACTGAAAATGGATAGGCAGGGCGTATTCACATACACGATGTGTAAACTAAGCTAATGGCAGTTCAACAACTTTTTATAAACCCCTGCATATGCAAAGTTCACCTCCCCAACTGTGCTGACCAGACCACACATAGAGATACACACTCGAGCGGCGAAGATGCATTTTCGAAACTAATTTAGGAACATTTAGCTGACCAATTAAACAACTCTGTTTTAATACTATCATATTCGTATTTGAACAACTAAGCTTGTTTAACTTGATGGGTGGAGCAGTGTTATTATGACATGAAGCATGTATTCTGATCGTATAGTGATCATAAAAGGGGGAAACTCTAAGCATATATTTTTTTTAGCAAAAGATGGTTTCCCCTTTGATTTCTATTAAAGAAACCACCACGGAACCAACATGATCAATTAAACCCTAAGCATGATCAATTAAACCGTATTATGGTTGTGTCATGGCAGATTTGAAGCTCCAAACTGGAGAAATGATATTTAGCATCCATTGTTTGCTTCAAACTAAGAACTAAATTCTAAGAGCTGAAAAGAAAGTAGGTAACCAAGTTAAGATCTATTTTCTGGTTGAGATCAAAAAGTTGAGGAGATATGAAGTATCACCTCTCTTGCGGCGCCGTGTAGGCATCGGGGGTGCGATGGCTGTCGGTGGCGTTGAAGCAGATCTACGACGGTAGACGGGTGCATCGGGGGATAAGTCCCGTTGCGGTGGAAGAGAAGGTCGTGTGAGCGGCCCTGGCAAAGAGGACGACAGCGCCGATGAAGTGAGAGGACGTGATGCAAGGCTATTGGTCCGTCGCCGTGGATGAGAAACGTCCATCTCTAGCAGTGGACGACGCGGTCTTGGTAGGCGCTCCGGCATGGTGGAGGACGGTGGTGATGGATGTGGTGGAGGACGACGGCGATGGATGGGGTGGCGGACGGAGGTTGGTGTGGGAATGGGGTGTTCTAGCGCGGACGGTGTATGCATGGGAAAATGGAGGGAGAGGTACGGGTAACCATGTTTTTGGGACGCGCCTGTCTGAAATATGGGAAAGTTACGAACTTATCCCCCATTTCAAATTTGGACGTCTCGTTGGTTGGGGATAGGACGGTAATCTCGCATCTCCCAAATATTTGTCGGTAACTATTTCGGGCGAGGAGGGGGTGTTTTTCCGCCCACGGTTGGCGCCCACGGTGTATGAACGGGGCTGACATGTAGGGCGGTTGTGTCACATCTGATGGAAGTTACACATCTGCCCCTATTTAAAATATTAGCCTACATCTATTTCGTATGAGGAGAGGGTGTTTTGCTGCCCACCGTGTATGAATGGGGAATGGAGGGAGAAACAGAGGTCTTTCAGACGAGCTTGAATCAAATGAGTTTTGCCGCCCATGTTTGACACCCACCATGTCGGAATGGGATCAGAGGCGGTCGTGTCACGTCTAATTGAAGTTACTGACCTACCCCTATTTAGAGCAGTGGAAATCGGGCCGATGGATTGTCTGTGTAATGGGTAGACAGTAATTCCATCTTGGCTTCGGGCAGCCAATGTGGGAGTGGACATTTTGCTGTTTCTTTCGAGTTTTGGGACAATAAGCATCCACGTTTACCCTGGCAACTAAATTCGAATCCATTTTGTATTCCTATATGAATCTTTATAAATCATTCTATGTGTTTTTATATATCTTCAAAAGGACGACAAAGATGTATTCCACTGTCATATATGAATATGGTTTACAAATGCCGATACTCAAATTCAGAAACTAGAATCCAGTTTAAGGTGAATTCGAATATTTGGAACACTTCATGTCCAACTCAAATGTCACACGCAGCATAATGTGTACTCCCATTTAGATATGTACACAAGCGATGTATCAAGATTCAAATACCGAGTCAATCAACCAAGAATGTACGGAACTAACAGACATATAAACACTTATAGAGTATATGGATCAATAATATCAACTAACATACATAAGCCAGGCCGCTGTACTTTTTTTGGCTACAACAGCATCCTTTTTTTAGCCAGCATCTTGGCCCTTTCCGATGCGTGCCACTTATGGTCCATCTATACTACTATTGTTGAATGCACATTCAGCCCGATTGGCATATTTGTAGGTCTGGCACAGCAATCCAAATGAAATGTCTCCGAGTCTTATCAATTAATACAGACTTGTGCTCAAATAAAATTACAAACAAAAAAAAAACAATTATTACATGATCTCTAAAACAAATGGTTTGATTGATTACATGAACAGACAACACAAAGGTTATTCAACTATGGAAAGAACATTTCACCTATGATTTACCAAGTAGGAATTTAATTTCCTTTTTTCCTTCAGGACCTTAACAATCTGGTCAGTCTCAGCTTGCTTCGTTTTGAAATCCACCAAATATTTAATGGTTGTCTTGAGTACTGCTTGTGATTGTGTTGTTTGCTTCCTCAACATGTCAACTTCATCTCTAAGTGCAGAAGCAGAATCTCTTTCTACCACTAGTTTAGCCTCTAGAGCATCAGCAGTTGGCAATTCATAATGCACGATTGGGCCGGTGCCACTGCTGTGGGATGATGCAACGTCCATGGGGACCTCGCTCTTTGATCTTGGGCTAACCTGTTTTGCCATTAAAGTTCCGATTGGATTCAGAAAAGTTGAAGTTAGCAAAACATCTCAACTGGGAGTTATAACAGCAAACCAGTTAAACAAACAAGGAATTAAAGAGTTTCAATTGGATGCTGAAAAGTAGTTATTAACATCATTGTAACCCGCTGTTGCAGCAGCAAAGCAGTTAAACAAACAAGTAGATATTTAAGTTAAGGCAAACAGGTAATTCTTAACAGTAAGTATCAAACACATAGATAGGCGCAGTCTACAATATGATTAACAGGCTGTGCCATTATGTAATCAGTAGCAAACTAAATTAAGCCAAGCAACGTAATTGAACAATTTTGCAATAAGTGGCTAACTAAAATTCCGAGAAGCAGGTAACTGAACTTACGCTAGTTCTTTGTACAGGCACACTGCAACTTCTTTTTCGCTTACAAGGTTGTACGAAGGAGTCCATGGCATCAATTGCTTGGATACGCAGTCCCAATACTTCTTTCTTCCCACACTGCATGGGTAAGTCGAATGGTTAATCTGGTAAGATGGTGCGTCCTTGATATGTTATATGAGGACGTGTAGTCAGACTAGTTGTAGCCAAACACATCACACTGGCTTTTACTGTATATTTCATGCGATTACTTTTGGCATATCGAGATCTAAGCAATCTACAATAGGATGAAAAGACTGGCATCCTTCACATTATTGGCGAACTCAGTTCATAGAAACAAGCAATTCAACCATTCTGTGGGTAAATCAAAAGCGCCACTGGAATATTTTTCACTATCCAATCATACACGCAAAAAGGGGCGACGCCACCATAGGGGCTGGTATGGGCGGCCGCCTCAGGTGGCTGGAAAGTGTGCACCTAGTTTGAGTCGTCCAGGTTGGCCCATGCTAGTTTTGTTCGTCCCAACGCACGAGCAGGCAATGTAAAAAATGAAGAAAAATGTTTCAATTTGGATGGGCCAATAACATAAGTGCAAGGCAGGCCCTATAGCAGGCTCGCGGCCCAAACGAGCGCCTCCCATATCGATCGACAGCAGGAAAAATCCCAATTCATTCGCTCCAGCCTCCAGTCTGGTTCGCTCCTAACCTAGCCGCCGCTGGACAGACCGACACAGCACTTCCTCGCGCCCTCGTTGGAGGGCGGTCGCCGGGCTTCAAGCGAACGGAAGGACAAGAAGATGAAGATCCAACCCTGGGTGTAGCCTGCGTGGGAGGCAGCGGCGGCAGCACGGGCATGGCATCGAGCTTGCGCAAACGGACAGTCGCAGCTTGCAAGAGTAGCATGCGCAACGAGCAGGTACATCACATCCCTGATTATATCTAATTCAACTCTTCAATTTCTGGCCAATAGTTAAACCTGACGGTGTTGTAAAACTGCTTGTATGTAGGGAATCTATGAGAAAATGAAACCAATTTCTACTTATTTTATAACTCCCCCAATCAATACTGAACTGACTGAATCTGATGTATCTAATCAAGTTTCCGGTGCAAACATACAAGCTCATGTTGTTCTTGAGCCTGAAGTGTCTAATGAACAGACTGCTAATGAAGGATTTGATGCAAACATTTTACATGCTCCTGGTGATGAACATATAGTGTCTAATGAGGGATCTAATGCAAGCATTTTGCAAGCTCATTGAAGGATTTAGTGTCTAATGATGATCTACTATGTTGAGAGAGACAGAGATTTGCAGGCATTGATGACAAGCAAATTATAGTGCATTTTCATAGCTTGAGGAAACGTCGAGGCCATCTACCAGAAAGTCCCCGTATCATGACAACATAGCATAAATACTTTTCTAATCTGTTGTTTGAAACTATTGGCATACTTGTGCAGGATAGATATATTGATATGCAGTTTGCGCACTGGTTATACGTGCAATTACACTTCGATATTTTCAGCCAGAGAACGAATAATTCAAGCAGGTACAGACCATGTTTGTAGTCCTTGTACACCATGTTGCATTTTGTGTTTTTTGGTGCTTGCATCATTTAGTGTTTATAATCTGAACTACTTTGGATCATTAGCTGGTTTTCAAAGTGCATGTAGCTTCACATTTCTCAAGTTATGTTGATTTCCGGAGTGCAAGTGCCTTCGTATTTTTTAAGTTAAATGTTCGCCCCTGGTAACTTGAATTCGTGGATCAGCCACTGCACACAAATCATACACGAATGCCAGTACGAATTAAATGAAATGCAGGGACTTACGCTAGCTCGTTGTACAGGCTCACTGCAGCTCTGCTTGCGCTTGGGATGTTCCATGTACAAGTCCATGTTACCACTTGCTTGGATGTGCAGGCCTTGTGCTCCTTGCATCCCCCTCTGCATTTTTGACACGGCGAATGGTTGATCAAATAAGAGGAATCGACCTTGATGTTGTACCGGAGGACAGATACTTACAAGGTTATACGGGTGTGCAGGATGTGTACCAGATCCCGTAGCGCCGTCATGCTTCGCTAAAATATGGATTTGCTTGTTTCAGATGATATCTCCAGAAGAAATAAGAGTTAAGGTCAGAGTTGCATAGGCGTGTAAGCTAAGAGAGCAGTGAAAGGATATCCAAACATCGTCGGAACAGTGCACAAGGGAGTGATGTGTGGATACCTAGTTCGGGCCGGCGTTTGGGCATGCTCGCCTAGCTAGAGTGCGGGTCATTTCAGAGCCGTTGAGGGTGATGCACTGGTGTTGGCTGGCCGCGCACGGATGCAGATCTTGAGTGGCAGCGAAGCGCTACGATGCGGTGGACGAGACCGTTGGTGAAGCCCCAATGGCCTCGGGGGGCGGAGGTGCGACGATGTGCTCGGTGAAGTAGCCCCGGTGAGCTGGGAGACGGCATCGGTGAAGCACACCTGATGCGATGGAACTTGGTGTTTGTGAGGCACGTCGGTTGCGGCGGCCGACGTTGTCGGTGGACCACCCAGTGCAGTGGACGAGAGCATAAATGAGGTAGCTCCGGTGCAGTGGTGAAGCGCGACCATCATCGTCGTCGTCCAGCACAGAGGTGGGGAACGGTGGGGAAAGAGACAAGACGAGGGGCGATTCGAGGGTTGGCGGTGAATTAGGATTTGACCAATCTGGGCGCGGAAGGGGACGGTGGAGAAGAGAGATTTTGCACGGCTGGAATTGGGGCCGCCAGATATTTCAATCCGAAACATGGAAGCGCGAACTTATATTGTCTTCATCCTTTTTGGGGGGACGGGGGTGGGTGGCTGGGTGCTACGCGTCCGTCCGACACACGCGACCACCCCGACATGACTATGCTTCGGTGCCTTAAGGCACCTGCCTTTGTGTCCATGACATATGGGCCCAACAGGTGGCTGGCCCACATGTCAGTGACCCAAAGGCAGTTGCCTTTAAGGCACCGAAGCAGCGTCCACCCCGACACGACCCTGGTTTTCCTGGTGCACCTACATTTGAGAATGCAAACGAATATTCTTTCATTTGCAAACGAATCTGTATGTATTACCATGCCCGTGTTTTCCTTGCAATAATTAGTCATTCGAAACGAGATACTCCATCCGTTCACTTTTGTAAGTCGTTTCAGACAACTTAAAATGAACTGTTTTGCACATTGTCTGAAATGTCTTCAAGGTCTTATAAAAGTGAACAGAGGGAGTACTATAAATTAATTAATGAGGAGTTATTTGAAAAAAAATCGAAATGGTACCCACGCTAACGTGGATTAGAGTGTGTGTCACATAATTAGTTATTTGAATTAGAGTGTGTGTCACGTAGTTAGTTATTTGAATTAGAGTGTGTGTCACGTAGCGATCTCCAATTCTAACGTGGATTTCGCATTTCACTGTATCCACGCTACTTTTTTAATACAAATTCATATGTATATGATGAACACCATGGTAGTGAGAAAACTTTTGGATGGATTCAAACATATGACCTACAAAATAGCACAACAAACTGAGTCAATGTCAACTTTTCGAAACTTAGTATGGCACGAATTCGAAATAATTACCCGTATGCCTGGTCCTCGGTTCAAATCTTACAATGTACACCGAATTGAAACATCGATATTAAGTCTCGTACTATGTACATTCAAATGTTGTTTTTAGCCCCCCCCCCCCCCGCACAAACGCTACATACTTCCTGTATCGGTCAATCTTCCTCTCCTAACCACCTTAGGAAGCTATCGGTTTCCAACACACGTTCATTCTTTCTCTCCATGTTTCGATCTCTAAGTCTCTCAACTACACAACCCCTTTTTCCACTCTGTTACCAAATGTATTTACCTCACACACCCGCCATTGCACCCCATGCCGAGCTCTCTCTCTCCCCCCTCTCCCTCTCACCCTCTCGCGCTAAATACATGCATTGCCTATCTAGCCCCCAACCTCTCGTGCATGCGCACGCACGCACGTTGTATATCTAGGTCACTCCCTCGAGACTGTCTCACTCTTTCTTCCACACGGCGGGCCACACTCGCTCAATCTCGCTCTCTTTATCTGAGTCTCGTTTAACCTCGTTTTCTTTCACACACAAATGATATATCTCCCTGTTCGGGCCTCGATCGACACACTCTATACTCTCTCACGCAGATTGTCTATCTAGGTCAGTCCATCCAAGCCGCCACCACTCTTTCGACCTCATGGTGGGCCACGCTCACTCAATCTCTCTCTCTCTCTCTCTCTCTGTATGTCTCGATTGACCTCGCTCTTTCTCGGACAAAAACGATATATCACCATGTTTGAGCCCAATTCGACCTATTCACATTGTATACTCTCTCACGCACATCGTCTATCTAGGTCACTCTCTCCAACCCGTCTCACTCTTTCGATCGCACGGCGACCCTATGTGATCGGTTGACCTTGCTTCCTCCCACGCACAAAATATATCTACACGTCTGTGACTGGATCATCTCTCAAGCTCTATCTTACAGCCCTCACCCTTGCCAAAAAGCTCAATCGGACAATATCTCTCCAGAGCATATATATTTGTTCAATGAATGTCGGACCACACTCACTTTGTCTCTCTATCTATATGTCTCTCGATTGACCTCGCTTTCTCACACCGTATCTTCCACGCGTTGAAGCTACTACCTCTCCATCCCTCGCAAAGCCGGAGCTATTTACATTGCGAGGGGCACTCCAACCTTGGATTAATTTGTGTAGGCATTTATTCCGGTCGGTTTAGATTATATTTTCGTAGCATTCGGCCCACAACTACTCCAATCACCGTAGCGGGTAATTAAGCTACGGGAGCACCTAATATGAGCACCGGGGAGCCGTTGGATCGAAGATGCAGCGGCACACACGAGGCCTGAATGTTTTATTTGCAAAAAAACCTTTGGAGAGTTTGGAAATTGCGCATAATTACAAAGACTACTCCCAAGCCATTGGATCTCACTTCCAACGGTGTAAAAACTCGTATCACCATAGTATCTAAGCTGCGGGGTGGATGTGATATTCTATGCCGCTGTCATTTTTGTTCGTAAACTTGCAAAAAACGTGTAACTCGTGCCGTTACTTGTCTAACCGCGCAAAGTGTTTGTTCAAAAAAACCATCCTACACTGAAATATCGGAACAACACACGGGGGTCCCACTTGTCATTAATCAAATTTGGACCTAAAACTAACAAATCTGAAAGACGAGATTCGAACTGGCAACCTGGACTACAAAGCGTAAGTCGATAGCCTGAAAAAACGAACGGTTGTTGGCTTTGTCCCATAACTTGATTTTATACAGTACTTGCGTTGAGTAGAGTAGAGGGAGTGCTTCGTCAACACGTGCATGACCGTTATCTCACTTACTGGTGGGTCCCAGGTCTACGATCTCAATCTCTCTTCTCTCCATCGTCTAACCTTTGCATGGGCACACACGAAGAGCGGCGCTAGCTTGCCGTGCTGTTATTACAACTAAAAAAACTTGGAAAATAGAAGAATCGCCTATAACAAGAGACGTTGTGGCTGGTCGAGACGGAGCTAACCACATCTATCCTCCGTGCCACGTTTGCATGATGAAGCTATGTGGCTAGTGGGGTGTTTTCAACCGACTGACTGGGTCCCGAGGTCGAACCATAGGTACTCTACTATGTCTGATACAATATATTTTTACATGCACATTTTTCCTCCGTGCTGAGACGTGGCACACCCTACCGCGCGGTTTAGGGGTCCTCCCGGGTGGTGCACGCATATATTCTTCCTGACGTGGGACGCCCTACCATGTGTTTTCTGGGTCCTCCTCGGTCGTAGCACCGAAGCAAGTAAATGAGTGGTCAAATCACGAAAGACCACCTTTCCTGCCGAGTACATCAGTGAAGCACGGTGGCTAGCTAGTTTGGCTAGTTCGACCGATTAGCTAGGCCGCCGCCACATTTGTTTTTTCACCCCTTTTTTATCTACTTGCCGGCAGGTAAATTTAAATATCCACCGTAGCGTTGCTCTGGTGTTTGGGTGCGGCAGGATTTTTAATTTTTTGATTGACAGGAGCAGGCGCAGCAGGATTTTTAATTTTTTGATTGACGGGAGCAGGCGCGGCAGCAATTAGTCATGATGACTCCGCTTGTACCCACTGCTCCCTGATGTGAGAAGTCGTCGACTGGTGTTTTACCGTGGTGAAAACCAAAAGATTCCCTGCTCCCTCCGCCTTCCCGTAGATTGCACTACCTTTCAGCCGTTTCGCCCCCTTTGCTTCCTCTCTCCATTGCTTCTACCTGGTGCCATGCCGGCGTAGCAGATCATGGAGTCCAAGGTGAGGCTCCTAAAACAGGAGCTCCATGCCAAGGATGCGGAGCTCAGGGCCAAGGACATGGAGCTCCGTGAGCTCAAGGAGGAGAGGAGTGCCATGCTCCTCCGTTATGTGCGGGAGTTCACGGAGCTTCAAAAGCGGCAGGCGTCCACCACAAAGATGCTCGAGGCGTCGGCGGTGTTGCTGCAGAAAGCGGGAGATACGATAGGCCGTCAGGGGAGCCGACTGGAGCGCGAGCGGGCGGATCGTGACGAGGTCCAGGATCGCCTCAGCCACTTGGTGAACCAAGTTGCCACACATGTGTTGCAGTTGTGCAATGCCTACCGTCGTGCCAGCGCGACGATGTCGGACGTCGGGCTAAACCCGTTCGACCACCCGGTCGACTTCAATGAGCTGCGGCTTCCTGACCTGGTCTCCTTCTTCACCTATATCTCCGAGGAGCTGAGCCGTCTCCGCGCGATGGTGGGGGCTGAGCTAGACAAGGAGGGGTTGTGGGTTGCCGTCGCTATTGCCGGGCGAATCCTTTCAGGGCTCCGTCACCGGAATCCGTTCATGCCATTGGACGCCGTCTTTGACGAGCTGGCTCAGTCGACCGGGAGCGGGCTCTGCGGGCGGTTGCACCCTACATCACCAACGTCGTACGCTTCGAGAAGCACAGGGACTTCGGTGGTGTTTAGGCGCCCTCTGCATGGGCATGTCCATGTCTCGGCGCAACATGACCGTTGGATCAAACTCAGACGGTGCAGATCAGTCATTGTAGCACAAAGCGTGTGGGTGTGTTTGGTTGCATTCTCATCTCAATATAGTTGTTTCCTCTTCGTGTATTTTTGTCAACCTACTAGTGTGGACTCATGCACCCTTCATGCACTCTGCCAAACACCCAAAAGTGGGTCGAGAAGGGAACTTTTGCTCCCATCCCGTGCACCCTTCATACACCCTGCCTAACACTATTCGTGCTTCATATGGTTCATGTTTCGTGGAGTACTGTAGCACCGTACTCTCCGTGCGCTGTGGACCTAGTTCTGTTAACATTGATCTCACCGTCCATTCTCGACCGGACAGTCGAAAAAGCGGTACTATGTTACATATAGGAGTAGTTGACATGCGCACAACATCATTTGTTATCGTCATATCTTACTACACTAGCAACAAGATTGTGTAGTACTGACGTATGAACCACTGCACATGCCTAGTAGTAGGAGCACTGTGTATGTTCAAGTGGCTGCCGTGTTTCGCACTCCTCCGTCATAAGAGTGGAAACACTTGCTATAATCATTTTTTTCTTCTGAAAAACAGTGGACACGCTCTACCGTGTGGATCCTCCTCCATCCATGCACTAAATTACTCACTTTCGCCGACGTGTGGGACAGACAGCATCGAGGTCCACCAGCCATGCACTAAATTACTCCGTAGTAGAGTGACGGTAGACTACCCCGATCGAAGCGCCGCAGTAATGCCCAATGAGCCGTCAAATCACAAAACCCCCTCCTTTCCAGCAGTAAGTTGGACGGACGAAGCAACCATCATTTCACTCTTCTCTCTCAGCTTCCTCTCTACCCAACCCTCGCTTCTGCCTCATCTTTTTCCTCATTTCTTCAAGAAAACCCTGACCTGCTTCTGCCATTGTTCTTCTCTCCCAAAGAAGGAAAGGTGAGCGCATCAATGGTGTTGATTCTGGCCAAGGCCCGGTCTTGCAACCCCGAGACTGATCCTATAACTCCCTCTCTTTTCTTCTTTTGGGTTTGTGATTATGGTTTCTTTTCTTTTATTTCTATTTGACAGTTTCTTGATGGACGCTGGAGCACCGGCCGAAGTGATGTCTATGGCTCCGGCCAAAACCGTCGAGGCTCATGGTACGAAGAAGCGCAAGCACCCCGCCGAGACTACCGCAGACAAGCTCAAAGCCATCGCCCTGTCCAAGCCCCCCTCTCCGGGATCCCTCATTAAGCAAGTCCAGGTAATATCTCTTCTTGACGATCTTTTTCTCGATCTTGATCGTGTTTTTTCATCTAACACGCAGTACTAGTACTAGTAGTACAACTTTCTGGGTGATCTTGCATGTGATTTTTGTGTGCCAAATGACGGTTCTAAATTCCTCTTTTGACCAAAACATGCGAGAGGTTGACACTGATTTCTTATAGATTACTTTCAACTACTCCCTCTGTCCCAAATTTCTTGTCTTAGATTTGTCTAGATACGGATGTATCTAATACTAAAATGTGACTTGATACATCCGTATCTAGACAAATCTAAGACAAGAATTTTGGGACGGAGGGAGTACTTTATGAACATCAATGCTACCTTTTAAGAGGGTATATTTGCCTCAGTAACTTGTGTTATGGATATTGCATGTAATCCCTCTGCTCTCATGCCTTTGAAGACATGTTCTAGTGTCTTTGTTCACTCATTTCTGTGCGTATATGTAGTCATATATGGAGTATAATATCGAAAATCATCTTATATTTCTGAACGGAGGTAGTAATAAAATATGGTTTCTGTTTGAATTAGAACCAGGTCCGCGGTGGAGATGAAGTTCTCAAAGTCATGCCGTGTGAACTGGAAGACCTGATGATGAGTTCTACTGCTGAACTATCCAGCTGATGTGTCCTTGTCGCCACGTGTCCTGAACTAGTGTTTTCCTGTAGCATTGTTGTCAGGCGTGTTCTCGAGGCTGTACTTGACCACAACAATTTCCTGGTTGTGCCTTCGATTACGAAGGGTGTGGTTCTTGTAAAGCTTCCCAACAAATCTGATGCGGCCTGTCTTCATCATCATGTTTATGAGTGGAAAGACCACTCTGTTAGGTTCTCCAAGGTTGACAAGATGGTGATGGTGCATGTAGACATCTCACACGAAGTCCATGGCCTAGTCAGTTATGCGGGGTTCATCCCGTAGGTCGGTGGCAAAAAATAGTCTGCAGAGTTTAGTTAGTGCAACTTTGCTTGTCTGTAGTAAGTACTATTGTTCAGTACTTGATTTGTGTTTGTGAACCCTGTATTGTTTATTAGTACTGCCGCTTTTGGTGTGTGGTCAGTCCTGAGAACGGTCTATGTTAATGTCTGTCCACTCAATTCAGTCTGTATATTTTGAAGTATCCATATCATATTTTTTGTGAGGACGGTCTATCAATTATGGTTACACTCCAATATCTGTATGCATTGCAGGGTTTATCGCACCCACCAGGATTTCCAGCCCCATGGATGTTCGGTCCATACGATTTGTCACGACCTTTGGACTGTCCTGCTTGTGGGAGTAGGCGGGGCCCCTGCATGCCACGCGTAGTTGGACGATCAATCTTCTGTTTAGTACTTCAACATAGTGATTTCCTGGTAAGGATTCACTCGTGTCACATCAAGTAAATCTTATTGATTTACTGTCTAAATCTTATTGATTTAATGTCATGTTTTCTTTCTTTTCCTGCAATTTTACGATGCAGGTTTTGCCATGTGACATTCATCACAGAATAAACCGTTTGGTTTGCTCTACGATGGCTATTTTTGCAGGTTTCACTTCTTATGTCGTGTCAGTAACGAAGGCACTGTCCATCACTTATATTACTGGAAAAAATTGGATCAGTCTGTTGTCTGAGTACAAGCTGAATCCCTATGATGAACTGCAGTTTGGTTTAACAAAAACGCCACAATTAGTCCTTCTCGCGTTTAAAAGAAATGAAGAAAAAAACTGGATCACGGTCACGGATCCTAGTCAAGTTAGAAAGCTGATCATAGCAGACCAGACACGATCGCCGCTGTCTCGCACAGATCGAGCACCGACAGTTGCTCTAGCACTGACAGCGGCAGCAGCTCAGTCTGATCCAGCTGAGGATTGGGCACCGACCGCGTCAGCGGATCAGTCTGATCTACCGGAGGATCGGGCATCGACACCGGCACCTGCTCCGACACCGGCACCAGCTCTACAAGGAGCACCATCTCCGGCAGCAGCAGCGGCTTCGGCACCTGCACCAACACTTGCACTTGCATCTGCTCCGGCCCGTGCAGTTGCACCGGCAACAGACTAGGCTGCAGTTCGCACTTCATATACCAAAGTCCTTACAAAAACCGACATGTCCACCTTCTTGGTAAGCATTGGCCGCCCAAGTGCTTCGTTCTTTTTTCTTTCCATGTTGTTTCACATGATTCACTGTGTTGATCTAACTGTTTGGGTATGTCTTCTTGTTTGCAAACAGAGAATTCCTAGAGCAACGAGGGAGTCGTTCAACAATCCGGGCGACCGCGGCCAAGTTTCTCTTACCATGCGCAGCCTTGGTGTGAATGAACCTGCTCAATATATCGTAAGTACAAAGGATGGTCGCATGATGATTGATGCTAAAGGATGGTCAAGGTTCAAATCTAAATCATATCTTGCGGTAGGGGATGATGTCAAAATCGAACTTTCTCGGCAAGGAGAGCTGGTCCAAATCAACTTTGAAATTCTTCAGTAGCAGCACGCAACTGCCTAACTGATCTATCCTCCGAGAGATTTTGATGTAATAATCTGGCATGGTGAAACAAGTGTCCTGTGTGTATAAGTAGTACGATAGTATTATTTATCACATGGTATATCATTGATAGAATTGCAACTCTGATTGCTGGTTAGGAACTGTCGTTCGATTTCATTCCAACAGCTGTCGTGCTTTATTCAATTTTGTGTATTCGCCTTGCGACAGCATCTAAAACCAGCGCCGTACCGATCGCTTGCAATATGAAAAGCGCTGAGGTAGAACACATGGGCCCCCAAACATGCAGGGTCGGCCTGCGGCCCAAAGTCCAGAACCTGGTTTCGAGAAGCACTAGCTCAGTGCAGAAGTGGCGTCCTCCTCCTGCTGTGGGTTGGGCGAAGATGAATGTTGATGCTGCGTTATCTCGCAATGGTGAAAGGGGAGCCCTGGCAGTTGTGAGCCGGGATCATACAGGCTTCTTCCTTGGAGCATCGGCACTGGTGTGCGAAAGTGTTACTGATCCAGAGATCCTAGAGGCAATGGCATGTTGCGAGGGGCTATCTCTGGCTCTTGACTTAAACCTGCAACAAGTTCAGATTAGCACCGATTGTTCAGCAACAGTCAAGCATATCGGAGAGGCATACTTGGGGCCCAACAAAGTTATTATGGACGAGATCAAGATGAAGAAGAATATGTTCCAAACCATGGAGATCATACATGAAAAACGCGAGTGTAATGTTGAAGCGCGTGTGCTCACAAAAGCTGCTACTTCTTTGCCCTATGGACGCCATCTTTGGCTCATAGGAACCCCCAAAATTATTTGTATACCTATGACTGTTAATCTTCAATAAAGCAGCTTTTATCCCTCAAAAAAACATCTGAGTATTATATTCTCAGCTGAACCCTCATAATGCTCGTGCGTTGCAGAGGGAGTATATTTCTCGGCAAGGTGAGCATGTGATATAAAAGATTTGTATATTTCTTTACAGAGGGGGTATCTCTCTGTCAAAAAATATATTTATGTGTAACTAGTTACTCCTGTCTTTCTACTTCCTTTCGCTGATATGTGGGGCAACCGGCAACGGGGTCCATGTGCCATATGCACAAATTAGAGTGCACAACTTCACGGTAGACACACCCCGGTCGTAGCACCGCAGTAATGCCCAATGAGCCGTCAAATCACAACCCCTCCTTTCCAGCTTTAGCAGTAAGCTCGATGAATGAAGCGGCAATATTTCTCTGGACCGGACTCCCCTTCTCCCTCGTCTGCTTGTTCAGAGAAAACCCCCTCTCGACGATTTCATAGGGTTTTCTCATGGAGAACCAGGTACGAATTCTTCATCCATCCCTGATAAACCCAAGTCCCTTGGTCGCAGGTAACCCTAGGATGGCAGCCGCCGCCGTTGATGCATTTTTCTTCCTACTGAATCTAGTGTGTTTCATTTGCAGTTCCCAAAGTGCGAGTACCCTACAGGTTTCTGCTCCCTCGGCGAGACGCCACACTTGTTCCTTCTCATCCTAACACAGCATTTTGAAGCGCGCACAGTATGTTCCTAGAATCCTCTTTTCTATCCTAGTGTTTTCCTGACATCTGGGACCCACAACATTGGGAGCATATATAGTCAATAGACAAGAGAACAGCACAAGATCGTCTGACACCTGGGGCGTAGCTACTCGAGCAGTATTTTTTTGTTTGGTATTGTTGAGACGGGGCAGGGTTTGAACTGGGTTGTGGCCTGTCTAGCCCAGGCTTATATTTTATGTTCACCATGTGACCAGCCCAGCTATTTTTTCTTTGTGAAAATGAGCACAGTTTATTTTTTCTGAAGAATACCCAATCCAGACCTACTTATTTTTCTACGCTCTGATGGGCTGCAACTCTTTCAAGACGCCTGCAAATCTTGAAAGTAATATGAAATGGGTTGTAAATATAAAAACAGATAACAAATTGGCAATTACTTTATAATTTCTGAATTTTATTACATTTTCAGATTCCTATTTCACTGGGCATTAACCTAATTTAAATATATCTTCGAAGTACTTTAAATTTGGCTGGACAATTCTGTACTAAAAATAGTTTGGAACCCACAGAAATATGTGAAATTGGCACAGACCAACCAAAAAAACAATTGCAATGAATTGCATAAGAAGTTGCCATGAGCTATATATAAATTATTAAAAAAAGAGGGAGTGGTCTGACTTGTGGGCCTATTTAGTTGACGTGTATGCAAGATTTTCTTAGTTATTATAGACGCCAACAAATGATTCTAGCAGACGTAACCATTGGATGTCAATCCAATGGCCGTCGTGTTTCTTCAATCTATGATATTCTTGATCCAGCCGCCAAAGCAGCGCCGGCGGGACCGCCTACTCCCGCCTCCCGTGGCTGGCTATGCTGCCGCGCAGGCCTCAGCGCCCCCTACTACTCACACCGCTGGCAGGGCATCCTTCTACTCACCCACACATCCTGTTATTCTGCGGCGACGGCAGCCTCACACCGCAAATGAACCGGTAAACGCTCGTACTCCTCTTCGCGTGGGCATCCACTGCCGCGTCTTCCCCGGCTCTGCGTCGTCCCCTTCCTATGCCTCGCCGTCATCCACCGCCGTGGTGCTCTCGGCGCAGCGTGGTCAATGTGGTCAACGACCGACTTCCATTGGAAGAGTACTGTGCGTGGAGACGCTGACAGCTAGGTCCACGGCCGCAGCAAGGAAGTGCCTCCTTATTACGCGCAAAATAATTATTCCTCCACCTGACAGCGGGGACTCACCGTACAGGCCACCAGTATTTTGCAAAAAAACGTTTCCCCCTGACTGTTGGGACCCACCGGACGGGCCACTGTATTTCGCGAAAAAAACGTTCCCCCACTTCAGCTCGGACCCACCGGAAGTGCCTCCTTATTATGCACAAAAAACTGAATACTCCCCCGGCTAGCTAGGACCCACCTTGGTGGGAGGCTGACTTGTGGGCCTACTAAGCTGACGGGGACGAAGGGCTTTGTCAACTTAGTCAATATGAACGATTCTAGCTCCAGTGACCGTACGATGTCCATCCAACGCCATAGTGCTTCTTCAACCTCTGGTCTTTTGCTCTAGCCGCCCAAAGCAGCGCCGGTCGTGCCGCATGCTCCTGCCTCCCATGGCCGGCTGTGCTACCACGGAGGCCTCACCGCCCCTACTATTCCAACCGCTGGCCAGGCCCTGCGGCGACGGCAGCCTCACACTGCAGCCGAACCAGTGAACCCTCGTATTCCTCTCCGCGCGGGCTTCCACTGTCGCGTCTTCGCCGGCTCCGCGTCGTCCCCTTACTAGGCCTTGCCGTTGTCCACCGCCGTGGTGCTCTCGGCGCAGCATGGTCAATGTGGTCAACGACCAACTTCCATTGGAAGAGTACTGTGCATGGAGACGCTGACAGCTGGGTCCACGGCCGCAGCAAGGAAGTGCCCCCTTATTACGCGCAAAATAATTATTCCTCCACCTGACAGCGGGGACCCACCGGACAGGCCACCAGTATTTTGCGAAAAAAATCGTTTCCCCCTGACTACTGGGACCCACCGGACGGGCCACTGTATTTCGCGAAAAAAACGTTCCCCCGTTGTCAGCTCGGACCCATCGGAAGTGCCTCCTTATTACGCACAAAAAAATGAATACTCCCCCGGCTAGCTGGGACCCACCTTGGTGGGAGGCTGACTTGTGGGCCTGCTAAGTTGACGGGGACGAAGGGCTTTGTCAACTTAGTCAATATGAACGATTCTAGCTCCAGTGACCGTACGATGTCCATCCAACGGCCGTAGTGCTTCTTCAACCTCTGGTCTTCTTGCTCCAGCCGCCCAAAGCAGCGCCGGTCGTGCCGCATGCTCCTGCCTCCCGTGGCCGGCTGTGCTGCCGCAGAGGCCTCACCGCCCCTACTATTCTCACCGCTGGCCAGGCCTTGCGGCGACGGCAGCCTCACACCGCAGCCGAACCAGTGAACCCTCGTATTCCTCTCCGCGCGGGCTTCCACTGCCGCGTCTTCCCCGGCTCCGCGTCGTCCCCTTCCTAGGCCTCGCCGTCGTCCACCGCCGTGGTGCTCTCGGTGCAACATGGTCAATGTGGTCAACGACCGACTTCCATTGGAAGAGTACTGTGCGTGGAGACGCTGACAGCTGGGTCCACGGCCGCAGCAAGGAAGTGCCTCCTTATTACGCGCAAAATAATTATTCCTCCACCTGACAGCGGGGACCCACCGGACAGGCCACCAGTATTTTGCAAAAAAAACGTTTCCCCCTGACTGCTGGGACCCATCGGACGGGCCACTGTATTTCGCGAAAAAAACGTTCTCCCGCTGTCAGCTCAGACCCATCGGAAGTGCCTCCTTATTACGCACAAAAAAATGAATACCCCCGGCTAGCTGGGACCCACCTTAGTGGGAGGCTGACTTGTGGGCCTACTAAGTTGATGGGGACGAAGGGCTTTGTCAACTTAGTCAATATGAACGGTTCTAGCTCCAGTGACCGTACGATGTCCATCCAACGGCCGTAGTGCTTCTTCAACCTCTGGTCTTCTTTTTCCAGCCGCCCAAAGCAGCGCCGGTCGTGCCGCATGCTCCTGCCTCTTGTGGCTGGCTGTGCTGCCGCCGAGGCCTCACCGCCCCCTACTATTCCCACCGCTGGCCAGGCCCTGCGGCGACGGTAGCCTCACACCGCAGCCGAACCAGTGAACCCTCGTATTCCTCTCCGCGCGGGCTTCCACTACCGCGTCTTCCCCGGCTCCGCGTCGTCCCCTTCCTAGGCCTCGCCGTCGTCCACCGCCGTGGTGCTCTCGGCGCAACGTGGTCAATGTGGTCAACGACCGACTTTCATTGGAAGAGTACTGTGCGTGGAGACGCTGACAGCTGGGTCCACGGCCGCAGCAAGGAAGTGCCTCCTTATTACGCGCAAAATAATTATTCCTCCACCTGACAGCGGGGACCCACCGGACATGCCACCAGTATTTTACAAAAAAACGTTTCCCCCTGACTGCTGGGACCCACCGGACGGGCCACTGTATTTCGCGAAAAAAACGTTCCCCCGCTGTTAGCTCGGACCCACCGGAAGTGCCTCCTTATTACGCACAAAAAACTGAATACTCCCCCGGCTAGCTGGGACCCACCTTGGTGGGAGGCTGACTTGTGGGCCTACTATGTTGACGGGGACGAAGGGCTTTGTCAACTTAGTCAATATGAACGATTCTAGCTCCAGTGACCGTACGATGTCCATCCAACGGCCATAGTGCTTCTTCAACCTCTGGTCTTCTTGCTCCAGCCGCCCAAAGCAGTGCCGGTCATGCCGCATGCTCCTGCCTCCCGTGGCTGGCTGTGCTGCCGCGGAGGCCTCACCGCCCCTACTATTCCCACCGCTGGCCAGGCCCTGCCGCGACGGCAGCCTCACACCGCAGCCGAACCAGTGAACCCTCGTATTCCTCTCCGCGCGGGCTTCCACTGCCGCGTCTTCCCCGGCTCCGCGTCGTCCCCTTCCTAGGCCTAACCGTCGTCCACCGCCGTGGTGCTCTCGGCGCAGCGTGGTCAATGTGGTCAACGACCGACTTCCATTGGAAGAGTACTGTGCGTAGAGACGCTGACAGCTGGGTCCACGGCCGCAGCAAGGAAGTGCCTCCTTTTTACGCGCAAAATAATTATTCCTTCACCTGACAGCGGGGACCCACCGGATAGGCCACCAGTATTTTGCGAAAAATCGTTTCCCCCTGACTGCTGGGACCCACCGGACGGGCCACTGTATTTCACGAAAAAAACGTTCCCCCGCTGTCAGCTCAGACCCATTGGAAGTGCCTCCTTATTACGCACAAAAAAATGAATACCCCCGGCTAGCTGGGACCCACCTTAGTGGGAGGCTGACTTGTGGGCCTACTAAGTTGACGGGGACGAAGGGCTTTGTCAACTTAGTCAATATGAACGGTTCTAGCTCCAGTGACCGTACGATGTCCATCCAACGGCCGTAGTGCTTCTTCAACCTCTGGTCTTCTTGCTCCAGCCGCCCAAAGCAGCGCCGGTCGTGCCGCATGCTCCTGCCTCTTGTGGCCGGTTGTGCTACCGCAGAGGCCTCACCGCCCCCTACTATTCCCACCGCTGGCCAGGCCCTGCGGCAACGGCAGCCTCACACCGCAGTCGAACCAGTGAACCCTCGTACTCCGCTTCGCGCGGGCTTCCGCTACCGCGTCTTCCCCGGCTCCGTGTCGTCCCCTTCCTAGGCCTCGCCGTCGTCCACCGCCGTGGTGCTCTCGGCGCGGCGTGGTCAATGTGGTCAACGACCGACTTCCATCGAAAGAGTACTATGCGTGGAGATGCTGACAGCTAGGTCCACGGCCACAGCAAGGAAGTGCCTCCTTATTACGCGCAAAATAATTATTCCTCCACCTGACAGCAGGGACCCACCGGACGGGCCACCGTATTTCGCGAAAAAAAACGTTTGCCCCTGATTGCTGGGACCCACCAGCTACATCTTCGCACGCAAGGAAGTGCCTAACAGTCGGGACCCACCTGGTCGAAGCGTACGTAGCGTTGTCATTCTGGTCGCGAACGTGTACATACATATATACTGGTCAATGTAGAGGCGCGCACGTGTCGTAGTAGAGGCGCGCACATAGCATGTACACGTACGTACAGAGGCCAGGGTGCAAGAAAGAATAATACGGCCACGTATGTGTACATACGGGCGGGGTCTCAAACGCCTACTCGCGCATATGTACGGCCAGGGCTCGTGTACATGGCTGGGTCGGATCGGAGAAACAGCGTCATCGTCGTGTTCATGGGGAGGCAACGAAATGCGTCGTGTTCATGGGGAGGCAACTGAATACGTCGTGTTCATGGGGAGGCAACGGAATGCGTCGTGTTCATCGGGAGGGCTTGGATGGAATAGGCGATGAAAACGAGGCCTGGCGTACCGCAGAACAGAGGAAACGGCCTTGTGTTCGACCGGCCACGTTTGAAACGGGATCCTGTTGATCGGGAGGGGTCTGGTGTACCGCAAAACGGAGGAAACAGACCTCCTACGGTCGAAACAGGGGTCCTGTTGATCGGGAGGGGTGTGGCGTACCGCAAAACGGACGAAACAGACTTGTGTTGGAGCGCTACGGTCGAAACGGGGGTCCTGTTCATCGGGAGGGGTGTGGTGTACCGCAAAACGGAGGAAACAGACCTCCTACGGTCGAAACAGGGGTCCTGTTGATCGGGAGGGGTGTGGCGTACCGCAAAACGGACGAAACAGACTTGTGTTGGAGCGCTACGGTCGAAACGGGGGTCCTGTTCATCGGGAGGGGTGTGGCGTACCGCAAAATGGGACTCCATGGGATACTGTTCATCTCCACCGTCGACCCCCTCCAGCCTCCACGAGCTACTGTTCATCCACCGTCGACCTCCTCCAGCCTCCACGAGCTACTGTTCATCCACCGTCGACCTCCTCCAGCCTCCACCTGCACTGTTCATCCACGGGCTCCTGTTCATCCAGCCTCCACCGCGCGCTACTCCATCGGCTACTGTTCAACCAGCCCTCTCCATAGGCTCATGTTCAACCACCCCTCCACGGGCTACTGTTCATCCTGCCCTCCACCGTCTACTGTTCATCCTGCCCTCCACGGGGTGGTCCTGTTCATCCAGCCCTCCACAGGGTCCTGTTCATCCAGCCCCAACCGGCTCGATCGATCGGGGTCCTGTTCATCCAGAGGCAACACCACAGGGTCCTGTTCATCCACCCCCACCGGGAACTGTTCATCCAACACCCCCCCTCCCGCAACGCTCACTGTTCCTCCAGAGGCAGCATCTATCGGCTTCAGATAGCAGCAGTAGCGAAGGAATCGCTCGATCAGGTTCAGTTAACAGCCATCGATTGTTCGCTCGGGTTCAGTAATGCGTAGCCTGCAGTGCACTCGCTCGGGTTCAGTTAGAGCCCAATGCCTCGCTCGGGTTCAGTTAGAGCCAACGCCTCGCACACATGCGTGTACGTGTATGAGAGAAACGAGCATCGCTCGGCCCCCGACCTCCCACCGTAACCGGGAACTCCCCGAAATTTTCCTCACCCTCGCTTCTACCACGGTTTTTTCTGTCATGGATGGCCCAAAGAATGTCATGCAGCTGCGCCTCTGGCCCGCCCAGGATGAAAAGCCCATTTTCTGTTATGATTTTTTATCATAGAAGTAGGAGCCCACCACATCTATGATGATACCTAGTTTTGTCACAATTATCGTCATAGAAGTGTCATATGTATGACAGGAAAAGAATACGTTCGGCCAAAAATGTCACGGATGTGTCTTTTTTTGTAGTCACACTGGCCGCCCTTTGGTTCCATGCGTGTGCAGGCACGCCGCGTAGGGCGATCGGGACCAGGAAAGGCAGTGAAGCCGCCGTCGCCTGCGCCTGCCTGTTCCATGGCCGGAGATTGAGCTCAAACCATGAGGAATGCGCGTGCCCTGCATGGACCATCCTATCACGGATCGCCCCGTCCCGGCACAACACGAGGAAATCATCAGGAAAGTAAGACCGAATGGACATATCCGCCGGACCGATATCGAACATGGCATGCAAGGCCTCCGCCGCCGACGCCAGATCCACCGTAGGCCTGTGGCCAGTCACCGTAACCAGAACGGCCCGAGCAAGCTCCGCCTCCATCTGCCATAAGTCATCAGACGCCTCCGGGAAGCAAGCCTCCACCGGGTCCTCCTGCTCCGCCTGAGCACGCACCACCGCAGGCCGCACCGGCTTGTGCTGGCCGAAAGGCACCGAGAACTCCGGCCCAGCAGTCGCCCTGGCGGCCTGCAGCGTGCCCTGGGCAGGCTCCCATACCACATCACTCCAAAGCCGAATGGCACCCGAAGGAGGAGGGCCGGGCGGCGGCGGGGGAAGCGACTGCGAGGAGGCAGAGCGCCGAGGCGACGGGGGAGCGGCATCCTCCACCCAACGACGTAGAGCAGGCGTCTGCAAGGGCTGATCTACCAGAGAAGGGCTACGCGGCCTGGTACACCCGCGCGAGATGTGACCAACTCCATGGCAACGCACGCAGAAGGGCGGGTTTGAGCAGTCCACGAGATGTGCCCGCCGCTTCCGCGGTTGTAACAGCAATCATGTAGCTCCACCGGAAGCCGCGAGGAGTGCGGCGGACGAGGTGCAGGCAGCACACGAGGCCGACCCGATGAAAGACGACGCCTTGGACGCCGATCCCGGCCAGGAGAAAACCGTGGGCGGTGGCGCACCATGGTGTGCCAGGCATCCTCCGCTCGACGCGGAGCAGAGGCACGCGACGGACCACTCGCCTCCCCATGAACAATCGGGCCGAAGTCCGTGCCCAAGACAGGTGGCACGATGATGGAGCGCAGCTGGGGACATGGCCGCACCGAGGGAGACAGGGGGAGATCCGGGCGAGGAGGTGGTGGCGGGGGATATGGGAGCGCCAGATTCGCCGAGGGCGCCAAGGACGAGCCGGACCCCGACGAGAGCGAGCCCGAGAGGGAGACACGAGATATCATAGCAACGAGACGGGGGGGCGGCGCCATCGGAGCGGGGGACGATGCTATGGTGGCCGTCGGCACCGGAGTGGCGGCCGATGCCGAGCGCTAGGTAGGGGAGTGGAGCGCTAGGCAGGGGGGCGTGGGGAGCCCATTTAACACTATCATGTCACGCTACATCTCTTGTCATGTCACGTTACATCTCCAGGAGCTTGGCGTCCAAGTCTAGGTAGTTAGGGAGATCTAGTTATTGTTATGTCATTTATCTTTGTATCTCTCTACTCCCTTATCTCCATGTATCTTTCCTGGTAGTTGCTACTACCGAACCAATGTATGCCTCTGCGAAAGCTGGTCTCACCTCAATCAATATATACCCGTGGGCTGTCATGTATGACAGTTGAGATGCTTCTACAAAACCTAGTAATATAAAATCATGTAGTAAGGTTCTCATTCCCTTCGTAGAAATCGGTTACGGAATGGTCTACGCATAGTATTGGAGACCCAGGCCCTATATTTTCATCAAGAATTGGGGGGGCCAACATACCATGCCTCACCAAATATTGCCCCGATGCAAGCAATACCAATCAGATGATAGGTCTAGATACGTCAACCATATGCTTGATGAGGAAACTGTGAACCTTCCTTCTTTTTTTCCGGATGAGCATGTTCATCCTTCTGGACAATTAGACATGGCATATCTCTTTGTATAATCCTGATTTACACGTCATTTAAGACTATATTTGTTTTGTACTCATGTTAATTCATATGAGATTAAATTTATGACAATGTGCATTGCCCCCTGACATGTATATGCTTCTAGATGCATGTAGCGACCTGACCCGAATGGGTCAAGTCTCTATGCTTAAGTGTCATCCCTGGATCGGTATGCTGACACACACAGTACTCGAGGATTTATAACAGAGGTAAATCACATGTAAAAGTAACGTAAATACTATTACCTCAAATCCAAAATAGCGGAAGTAACAAGGTTGTGGATTCCCATCAACACCAACGGCAAAGTTGAGTGTAGAAATCGTAACCCTAACGTATCACTTACTCGTCGTAAGATAATCCTGCAACATGAGACGTTGCAGCCACAAAGGGTCAGTACATTGAATGTACTGGCAAATTCACACCATAGAGAATGATGAATAAAGACTATCACTACATGCATATTTGGCTGGTGGAAAAGCTCTATGGTTATAAGGTTTTTGCGTAAAGCCAATTTTTCCCTACTGCAAAGGAATAAATTTTATTTAACTATCATGGTGGTTGTTGAACATTGAGAATGGTTGACAGCATTCTCAATCCCAATTAAGTAACATCATTAAACCCAACAATATTCATTTAAAGTAACGTGATGAGATCAACAGGATAATCTAAGAACTAGATACTCAAGATGTCCATAACCGGGGACACGGCTAATCATGATTAGTTTGTTACACTCTGCAGAGGTTTGCGCACTTTTCCCCACAAGACTCGATCGCCTCCGTTGGATTTCTCGCACTACATGGTGTTTGAGAAACGGATGACCGAGACACAGTCTTTCAGAAGCGCTAGCACCTTACGATGGATAGACTGGTACACCTACTTTCCCCTACATCTGCTAGTCTACCCTATAAGAGTTCGCACGACTTAATCAACTATGCCAGAGCCCATAATGGCTTGTGGGTGCACACGGAAGTTTCTAGTTTGAAAAATCTCATGATCCCTTTGAGCCTGGGTGGCGGTCCAAAAGAAAACAGGCAAGTCCTGGATTACCCACGTGCCTAGACAGGCAATCCTAGAATAACCAGGTGCCTCAATCCACCCAGATGTGTGTTTAAGTTGCCACCTTAAGTAAACCATTAATTAACAATCTCACATATGTCATGGATACTCTCAAAACCCAATCCACGTCTACGAGCATAGCATGGCCATGTAAGCATAACGTAAAAGTAACTCCCAAGGTTTGAATGCAGGGCAATAGGTTCCTACCTCATCAACTACTTCCCAATACCCCCAATTTAATTAGATCCTAATCATGCAATGTTTGAGGTTTGATCTAATGCAACAAAAACTGGGTATGAAAGAGGTATGATCAAGGTGTGAACTTGTCTGCAATGTTGATGAAGATGATTCGCACTCAAAACTCTTGATAGATCTACTCGTCACACTCCGGTCAATCTATCGTAAGCAAACAATAGTAACCACACATAAGCAATTACTCAAAAGATCAGAAAGAATGAAGAAGACGATTTGGAAACATCAAAACCAAGCAAATAGCTCTTGCAACATAAAACAATTTCTAACAGTACCAAAATTATGTGAATTTGGCCTTATTAGAAGGTTTAGGTCAAGAGCTTCGATTTGCAAAAAGAATCAACTCAAACGGAGCTACGAAACTCAAGTTATGATCAAACGAAGTTTGAATTCAAATCTGATCTAATTTAAATTTTGAACTTTTCAAAAACATGTTTAAGTTGTTTATCCGGATAGAGGAGATCATAACGAAGAGTGGGCGTTGGTTTCGTTGAATTTGGACTAACGAGTAAAAAGTTATAGTCGTTTGAAACCGAGGGACTAATCTGTAAGAAAAACTATCACAAATAGGTCCCTGGCTGAAAATAACAGAAAAAGAAGAAACTAAAGGGCGAACGTTCGTTTTCTATACCTAACCAGCGAACGTTCTCTAAATAATAAACCTAACAAAAACCGGTTTTAAAAGAAAACCAGAGAAAACCTATAAAATATAAAATAAACCGGACAGGGGCGGTTTATACCGGTTCGGGGCGGTTCGGGGCGAAAAACCAGCGGCGGCGGTGTTCTTCGGCGAGCGAGGCGAGGCAGCTCCTGCGAGCGTGGCGAGGCAGCAAGGGCGGAGGCTACGCGAGTAGCGGCGGTGCGGCGCGGCAAGGCGGCGAGGCGCAGCTGCGGCGTCGCGGTAGAGGCGGCAAAGCAGCAGCAGCTAGCGGCGGCGGCGGCGATGTGCGTCGGCGGCGCGGGCAGCCAGCAGCGGCGGGAGGCGGCGGTTGCGGGGAGAGGAGAGAGAGAGGAGGCCCGGGGCTCCGGATTTTATAGGAGTGAGGAGAGAGGCGGCGAGGGGAGTCCGGGCACGGTAGAACGTCGAGGCGGCGGCGGTCGCGGCGTCGCTCGGGACTTCGTCCCGAGCTGGAGGGCGAGGCGGACGGGGAGCTGGGCTGGGCCGCGGCCTGGCAGGAGCTGGGTCGGCCCAGTCGGCGAGGGAAGTTCTTTTTTTTTACATTATTTTCCAGACAAATAAAATAATAAAAGCAAAATAATTAAAAATATTATATAGGCATATAATATATCAAAATTTTCAGAAAAAGATTTTCTGCAACATGAACATTTTTTTAACTTCAAATAAAATCCACACAAATTCAGATAATTCAAAGAGTGCTACTGGTCTAATAGAATCCAACAAAAAACATTTTAAAAATACCAAAATGATTTCAAATAAATTTTTCTCCAATTCTCTAATGTAGGGAATCATGTTACCCTATTTTCCATGTATTTTGATTTTGGAGAAAAATAATTTGAATAAAACTCAAATAAATCCAAATTGAAAATAAATTCAAAAGAACTTTGAATTTAAATCTTTGAACTCCCAACTCATATTTCATATAATTTGAAGAAATCATTTTATCTTCTCTCGTGAAAATCATTGAGTTGCATAAAGTTTCAGAATTGAAAATATTTTCAAATGAAATTCAAATATTTTCAACAACCCTTGTCATTTAATTTAAATGGAAGAAGTCATATCATCTTCTCTCGAGAGTTTTGTATTTGAAAAGAATTTGAATTCATGGAGATCAAAATGCAAAATGAAAGTTTGGGAAAGTCCTTTTATTTCCTCTCATTTAACTTTCAAAAAGTTTCGAATTCACTCACTTTCAGACAATCAATCAAACAATCAGTCAAATCCATCTATTTATTATAACATTCCAAAATTTAGAATTTTGGGATGTTACAATGCATTTATTTAACCAAAGGAGTGGTGCATTTTCTGATACATTTTTTCATCAAAAGAAAGGAAGAAAAAAAGATACCGGACATATGTATTTGTGGCATTCACAATTTTGAAGAACAGCCAGCAGCTTCTCAGGAATAATGAGAATGGCCTTTGTAGAGAAACATGCTTAGGTACATTACAAAGTAGATTATCTGAACTATAGCTTTTCTGAAACAAAGAGAATGACCATCCTTGACTTTGTACAAAAACATGCTAGGTTCATTTGCAATATTTTTGACTACTACTATCGGATTATCTTCTCTATACACGTGAATTTTCACGTGCACACTTACTAATAGACAACTAAGTGAATGCGGCTGAGTGGTTATTGGCTACAGTAGTCATCGTGTGTGTGATGATACTTTTTCTTGTTGCGTTTGCCGTTCGAATAGCAGATTATTGGGCCACTGAGTTCACAATTAAGCTGCAATCTCATATGAATTCATCGTTGGTACTCTCTCTGTTCACTTTTATAAGATCTTGAAGACATTTCAGACAATGTACAAAATAGCCCATTTGAAGTTGTCTGAAATGACTTACAAAAGTGAATGGAGGGAGTACGTCTCTTTCATAATCAGATGATTTCCTTCTTCTCAATCTATGTTACATTGTTTTATGGGAAGAAATATGTGTTTTTTTGCATAACACTCTGTATAGGGATTGCCTGCATTATGTAATCATGAGAAACATATCATGATTTGTATTATGAAATATTTTATGAGCATACAAGAGAAAAAATAGCTTTTTTCTCTTTGGTATACACACCTCAGCTTTAATATAGGTCTTATGACAATCTAGGGGTATTACCTGCTTGACCAGAACATTGAGACCGGCACCCTCGCGCCAAGGCGTGACCCCAATCTAGTTGATAAACAAGGAAATGAAACCTAAACCCGTTAGATGATTACACATGTGGTGTCGTAACAGAACCACCTCCCCCTGATATCGATTTAAGGCGGTGTTGCAATAAAGCAAACTTCAGAGAAAGGTACAATAAAGAGAAAGGTACCGCGCATATACTTGTCTAGGCTTCCATCACATCCATGCTCAAAGCAGAGCAAGCTTGCTGGTATTTTAGCAAAAATAAAACTCTAACGACTTCTTTGCAGGTATACCGCTTCCCAACTTAGTTCAGGACAGTAACCTACAAAGTGCACCAGGTTATGGTGCTTGATCCTCATATAAGGTACTTGACCTAGTTCCGGAACTTCTCCTCTCCCAGCTTATGCAAGCCAAAGAGCTTCACAGCAACAATTTTCCCACTCGGAACTGAACCGAGAACTCTCCGCGATTCAAGTCAAACACCTGTTCATAAGTCATAACACACATCAAAGCAATATCTATCAGACCTGAGAGCCAGCTTAGAGACGCAGTACCACGGAAGAACGTAACACGAACCTGGTTTAGCTGAGGCCTGAAGGCCCCTCTGGCCTTGTACTGAAGAGGATACTTTTGCTCCCAGATCCAGAAAGGTGGGTGGAGCTTGGTAAACGCCTAGTGTCTAGGGAGCAGCGATCTTGTCCCTCCAATAAACAAACATCGCATCCTGCCGGATCGCCTTTGAAGCAACGAGCTTCAGACGTGGGAACTGATCATTGACCAAGTAGAAGCACATGGGCAAAGCCTGTTTCTTTTTTTCTTTTCTTTTTTGTTCCTCCAGCTTCTACATTTTATTGGTAAAAAATTATTTAGACGTAAATATGAAGTGACCTTGTATACACTGAGGCCTCCTTTGATTCATAGGGTAGAAAAATCATAGGAATAGAAAAGTCATAGAAAATGAGATGATTATGAATAGGAAAGAACAATGCCCTTTGATTCACATCATAGGATTTTTTTTTCATTAAGTCTAAGCTAATGTTTATTTTCCTACGAAATGTGGAGGATAGAAAGGAGAACTGAGATGGAGGGAGTATCAACTATACTTAATTCCTGGTTCTAAGAATATATTTAATTGCTACCAAAAACTACATATAATTCCAAAGTAAGGTAGAACCAAATACTGACTAAGTAACTATAGATTACTGTCAAACAATCAAGGAATAATTAACAAATCTATTAAAATCAATCAGCTTGTCTGTACAATAAAGTAGAAGACAATCTTGAACAAGGAAGCAGTCGGTGACATGCGAATGGCTTCTTGGGGCAATCAGGTTCACGACGTCCGAGTTAGCAGGTCCACTTGCACTAAATTGCAAGCAATCAGCAATACTCTGATCATGATACCACACCAGATCAGTTATAGCATTGTCATAGTAGGAGATCAGCAATACTTGTATTTGCATGTGCAATGATACTAACATGTACTTTGACAACACTAAATATGGTTTTATATCGGCATCATGAGATTCTATTCCTCGTAGCACAACACTTAGCAGGTCCACCATCTTAAATATCAAATGGTAGAATAATACTTAGTACTAAATATTATACATTTCTCGGGCAGGATGTCAAGGAAGATTAGGTGTTACAACTACCAAAAATACAGATAATCTTCCAAGCATGACTTGGTAATAACAAAGTCAGGAAGAGTTCACAAGTTAGCTACTAGAAATCTTTTTTATTTAAGCTCTGGTCCAAAGGTACACCTTGCTGGTGCAGCTTGAACAGGCAAGATAGCCAACTTTATATGGGTGTGCAGAAAACCGGTTTGGAATGGATGTCATGTGTTCACTCCTAAGATATGAACTGTTCTGAACAGAGAGGCCACTGTCATTGACATCAACTGAGATAATGTCTATTCCCTTGCTCATGTTTCCAACATATAGGTCGGTGTCGTTCCAGCCCCAGATTACCCTGCAACCATTCAATCTTGTTCGATCAATTACATTAACAAATACAGTAGTATTCATTTAAGATCACAAGAAGAGGTGAGACGAGCTGTCATACTTGAATGCAGAAGGCCAAATGCCTGTCTGGTTATTATACTCCACACTATGCGACTTTTCAAAGTCATCCACGCAAAATATTCGGACAGTACCACAAATGCTGGAGCTGGAGCTGCATACAATGAGAATAACGTCATTTGAAAGGAAATAATCCAGAAAAACAGATTTATCATCCAGATGTCAGTGCAGAATATTTTAATTCTGAAACTAGGCACTACTAATGCGAGATGAAAATACCCACGCAATGTTGCCAGAATATTGGATGAAAAGTCACAGCATAACAAAAACTATTTAAAATGATATCGAGTTATGTTGATATGCCAATCAAAAATCTCTACTATTAAAAGAGAATCGAACGTCGTCACGGTTCGACCTTCTCATGCTACTCCCCCGCCTCGCTGGAAAAAAATCACAGGAAATAGAACCCCACGTTCCACGGTAGCCCGCACGTTCTCCACCTTCTACCCGACCTGTCCATCTCATCTCCGGATCTCTTTGGCACAAACCCGAACGACCCGGCTCTCTCCTCTCCTCGCGACCGCGCGGCACCCTCCCTCTCTAGGTTGGCCATAGCCCGAGCCCCAGGGCGACGACCGTCCGAGCCACTCTACCGTCATGGATTGAAGGAGGCAGCGGCGGGGGGCGGTGCGGATCCCATCTTACCCTCCACCGTCACGTATGGAAGGAGGCCATGGCAACGAGTTGTGCGAAGCCAATCCTTCGCCTGGCAGTTATGTGCGGCTCCCTCCGCCGGAGCTTCTCTGCACATGTACGTTGTCTCGTCGGTCTCTTCATCCCTTTGGTCGGCACGCACCGGCGCTGCTGACCCATGGTTGACCAGCAGCGGAGGCGTGTGTCAGGAGTCTCCAGCCGCTGCATGCTACATTATCAGGTTTGATCTTCTGTTAAATCTTGATCCCTTCAGTTTCCGTTTGGAACATTCCATTCTTGTTAGTGATCATCAGGGATCCCATCAGCCCTCATATCTGGATAGATATATGGGATTTTTCATCCGTGTGTGGTTCAATTGGCATATTATTAGGCATCTGATAAAATTGCCTAAAGGTGACCGCCGAATACCATCCCCTCACCGATCAGGCCTAGAAGATGGTGAAACTCTCACAAGGTCAACACCATGGGGTAAAGCTCGCTTATAATTTAGTGGCGGCGTGGTGTCATCATGGTCGGAGGAGGCAACTCATATGGGGATGCCAAGGAGATCAATCAGAATTCTGTCGCTGTTGTTGCACCAAAATATCTTTACAACTGCTATTTTTTAAAATATCCCAAATACAGATTATTTTGTCAATGCAACAACATGATCAATCTCAATCTGGGGCAATGCATTACTCATGGTATACTTAATAATTAAGTGGAGTTCCAAAAGCGACGGTGATGGTTGTGCCACCACCAACAGCAGAGAAGAAAGAGGCGTGGCAGTGGTGGTGCAGAAAGAGCTATAGAGAAGTGGGAGGAAACTATAAGTAGCGGCATTGGTGTAAGGACTAAGGAAGAAGGGGAGAGCATGGAGAGCAAGATGAGGTTCTGGGGAAATGTGACAAGGTAGTTGCTCCCTAAGCCTATCGGCATGACCCAATTCACTCCAATTTTTCCAGGTTCAGTTTTGTTAGCATTGGTATTCACATTCTACTGTTTAGAGAAAAATATATTCATTATTACAGGGTGGAAGTTATCTGTACTTTTGTTTTGTGCATTTTTACAGCTATACCTTAGTGGAAGTGAGCCAGGCCCTTGAAAAAAACTCACGGTAGTCACTTCGTTCAGTAATATTTTTGCATGTATAGCATGTAGGTTTCATTCACATCTAGCAAAAGACTCTCCAGACAACGGAGGTTTGCTTTGTAGACTTTATTTTCTAATACAGTCAAACTTCAGCATATATGTACTTTTTTTGATAATCAACACACACATTCAATCGAACATACTACCCGCAGAAAAGTAGTCAGGCAAACATGCTTGCATTTCCTTAGATGGTATATAGGTCCGAATTAATCATTGTAGGTGTTGACATACTATGTACAATGTAAGAGAACAACATGGATGATATATTATTAGAGAAAAAAATGAAAGAATTAGGGTGGACGCTTAATTTGCTGGAAGTTAGTACTCCACTACAATGCTTGATAGCTTTATAGTTCTATATATATATGATGCAAACCTATGTGTTCAGGAGCCGTTTTTGCTACGGAACTCTGAAGCATGTGGTTGAAGTAAACACTGGACGGAGAAAGACTTCGCATATTCAGCAACAGACTCAAAGCTGCTGGTGCGAAAACAGAATTTGCACCGTACAACAGGCAAAGCCTCACTACAGAGTTCCGCCTAGGGATATGCTTTTTGCAAAGGTAATTGAGATTTTTTGAATGATGATAATAAAGATTTATACTTTTAATACATGTTCCAGGCAAAAATCACATATTTGACCTGAGGTCCAAATCAAATCACAAACTGACCTCGTTCCGAAAAAATTTCACTCTGCTGACCCTTTCATGTGGCGCCCGACAGCTGGGCGCCACACACTACTATGCAGCGCCTCTCTCTTGGGCGTCGCACCTCGTGCCAGCGTGGCAGCCCTGGTCCAGTTGCGGCCCTACAGATAGCACTGCAGCGTCTCAGACTTAGGCGCCACACTTGTAATGTGCAGCGCCTAGCTCTTGGGCGCTGCACAGTGAGTTAAAGCGCATCAGCCCAGCCCGGCTAGGCAATTCTTCCCCCTCTCCGCTCTCTGGACAGAGAGCAGCGGCGGCGCCCCCATCGAATCCCCCCCCCCACATCCCTCTCAGATCTGAAGATTTGATCTGTGGATTCGATCTCCAATCCATCCTACTAGGTAAACTCCTCCGTTCCTTTTCTTTTCCTCCGTAAATTTGTTGCCATTTTAGAGATTTGTCCAAGATTTGATGGAACCCTTGATTTGCTTGATTTAGGATGTGTAGTCATAGTGGTAGTACCGTAGTATTGTTGCTTAGTTCACAATATATAGTTCTTGTTAGTGAAACCCTAGATTGTTTTGTTTATATATATATATATATATATATATATATATATATATATATATATATATGAGATGCCTATTTATATAGATAACAATGAGATGTTGAGTTTTGTAGAGATATATGATCTGTTTTTTTAGATATATATTAGATGTTGATTTTATTTGAAATATTAGATGTTGAGTTTATTTGAACACATATAACATATTCATTGTGTGAGGAGATGTTGAGATTCTTGTAATTGAACACATATTAGATGTTTAGTGTATACCGATATTTGAGATGAAGATGAACTCATATATGTTTATTGTTTGAACTTTGTATGGATGGTTTGGCTTCTCGACGATGTCTACGACACGAAACACCGGGCCTACATGATGCGTGAGGAGATGGTAATAACGAGTAATCTAAATATTTTGCCTTAAGTTGAAATTTACATGCCCTAAGATTTGTCATTACTTGTTTTTTGCAGAAGCTTGAACCTTTGAAGATTCGGTATCACGGGGTCTCTGGTCCTGCCATGCCTTATGATGAGCGGTACACACCGTACATCAAGCAGGCAGGACTACTCTCGTGGATTCAGTTGGTCAGCCGGTCCACGCCGAATCTGAACGCTCCCCTGGTGTCCGCTCTTGCAGATCGGTGGAGGCCGGAGATGCATAGTTTCCATCTTCGGACTGGAGAGATGATTGTGACGCTCGAGGATGTCTCGTTGATCACCGGTCTTGCTATCGACGGGATGCCTCTCTGTATGAGCACCGATTCTGATGGGTGACGCGAGCAGATGATTGCTCTTATCGGTATGGCTCCTACCGAGGCTGAGGCTGATGTAGAGGAGGGAGAAGAGAAGAAGAAGAAGGAAAGGAAAGCAGCCGGAGCTGCTTTCACGTGGATTCAAACTCACTTTGCGACGTGCCCTCCGGATGCCACTGATGACGTGATCCAGACACATGCTCGTGTCTACATGTGGTATGTTGTGTCGAGGACTTTGTTTCCTGACTCCACTGGCAAGAACACTCCATGGATGTGGCTGAAGGTGTTGACCGTCTTCGATAGCAAATGGAGCTGGGGTTCAGCGACTCTTGCCTACTTGTACCGACAGGTAGTTGGTCTGTTTTGTGATCAACTCATTTCTTCATTAGCAATGCAAGCTTGCTGTCAAGTTAACATTGTTTTTCTTTCATATGCAGCTGGACGATGCGTGTTGTAGGATCACAGATAGTGCAGGCATTGGTGGTAATATGCTTCTACTTTCTGTATGGAGCTAGGAGCGTCTGCCTATTGGACGCCCGAAGAGCGTCAGGTTTAATCCTTGGTATGAAGATGAAGATGAAGAATTACGGCGCCCCACTGGGATGTGGTTTCCGAGATGACGAACGATGTCAATCTCATGTACCAGAAGTACGTTGCCGAGTTGGACACGATTACGCCTGAGCAGGTAACGAGGTCATTACTTCAGTCATTTCTCATGTTTGCCTGAAAAAATTCACCAATTTTGCATTGTTGCCCTATTTCATAGGTGGAATGGCAGCCATATGGCGCCGATGACAGACTTGGGTACACCCCGGAGTTTACCATCAACCCGATGTGCTTGCGGGATAGGGATCTCTGGCATATGCGGTGCCCACTGATATGCAACTGGGTTGTTGAGTTTCATTTGCCACATCGCGTGTGTTGTCAGTTTGGTCTGTTCCAGCCTCACCCGCCGGAATGGGTGGATACGGACAAAGCACTTCATAGGTAAGACAGCATGAACCGTATTGACTAAGCATCGTCACTCCTTGATTTTGCTAATGTTTGGTTTTGTACCATGCAGGTTGGACAGGAGAAGGCAGCGAAAGATAAAGGACTGGGACAAGCATCATGCTTCGTATGTTACCCGCTTCCAGCTTTGTGTGGAGGAAGCTCGTAGCAGTGCACGCGCCAAGCTTCGTGAGCATAGTCCACTTGCTTTTGATAACTACATACGATGGCTTCTTGAAAATACTCGAGTTGAGATATGCCCGCCGGCACATAATGAGGATATTCTTGAAGAACCCGTAAACTTTGAGGATCTATCAAAGGGGAAGTACAACAGAGATGTCAGGGTAGGGCACGGAGTCCCTGCTATTTCGGTGATTAACTATGTGGTAAAGTGTTTCTTCTTTACTTTCCCGTTGGCCGCATTACACATGTTTGAATTGCTAACATGTTCATTCTTTCTCATCCGCAGCGCACCGAGATCAAGAAAGCAGCTGATGAGAGCCAGTCTATTCTGGAGGAAACACCGGTTGGAAAAGGCAATGATGATGGTCCACTACGAGCATTCCTCAAGGTACAAATCGCATTCACTATGAGAGGTAGTCTATGTTGCGGAGTTTCATATCTTCCACACTTTTTCATGTTACAGCGTTAGGCCAGGAAGTTAAGGCGGTTATCGAATCTTCTCGGTTGTCGTGATCCCGAAATTGATGAACCATCTGCCTCTAGGTCTGGTACACCATCAGACCCCTCATCTCACCATCAGAGGGACGATGTGAGTTCCTCATATGCTTATCAGGATGATGAGGGTGCGGTCACCCAAGAGGTATGACTAATCCTTTAGATGTGATTCTCACTTGATTACGACGTCGGTCTTCACCATATTGTTTGATTGTGTGATAGGGCGATGAGCTTGATGATGACATGACTTTGGCGGACGCTCAACTTCGGTCCCCATATGTGTTCAAGCCTAGGCAGCCCAGACGCCGGTACACGCCCAACGACTTTGACAACAGAGGCAACCCAAAGGTGGTCGTAGGGACCTCGCGGATGGCTAGCTTGGATCATGAGGCGGAGGCGGAGGAGGAAGTGCAGGAAGAGGAGGCTCGTCCATCTAGGAAGAAGAAGATTGCCTGCAGGCGTGGCACCAGGAACACGCGCGGAAGGCATTAGTGTTTGTTACTATGGAAGTGCTCTCTTGTAGGCGTTTCGTTAGGTTGATGAACTTGTTGGGTTATGTTATATGTTGGTGAACTCTTACTATTGTGGCATTTGTGTTTCCGAACTAGTAGTAATGTTGAATTGTCCTAAATGATGTGATGTTCAAATTATTAGTTGTCTTTGTTTAGTATTTGTCCTAAATGATGTTGTCTTTGTTCAGTTGAATTGTTCAGTATTTGTATTTGCCAAAATGGAATTTGTTTCTGCAGTTTAGCAGTTAACAGCACGGCAGCGCCTGACAGTCAGGCGCAGCACTGTACTATGCAGCGCCCAAAGCCTTGGCGCTGCACCTCACAGTGCAGCGCCCGTCCCATAGGCGCTGCTTCACTGGCCATGGCTGCCCATAGGGCCACAGAAGGCTTTGAGCACTGACGATCCATGAAAATTACCAAGTCATAGTGCAGCGCCCCAGAGCAAGGTGCTGCACTTTACAGTGTGACGCCCGTCCATTCGGCGCTGCATAGAATAGTGCAGCGCCTTTGTTCTGGGCGCTGCACGGTTGTTTACTGCAAAAACAGAGTTGACAGCACATTCATTTCACCGAAACATCATAATACTTACAATGACTGCATCATCACAACAATTTGAACAAACAAAAATTTTATGCCGACGAGTTCATAACTTAAGACAATTCAAACATTACTATGACATGGTTCACAACACATTCATTACAAATGACAAATGGCAGCTTGCCCTAGAAGATAGTTCACCAACATCTCACATGCCCTCACAAGTTCACGACGAGTGCACCGAAGCGAAGTCCCTACTGAGTAGAGCGAGGCCATTTCCCCTTCTTGTCATGGGCCGAGTCCTCCTCTTGCGCCTCGCGAGCCTTTGCAAGCTTTTTTGCCCTCTCCTCCTCACGAGCAAGTTTCGCTTGGCGTGCCCTCTCCTCCTCTCATTTCTTCCGCTCCATCCTCTCCTTCTGATGACGCTCTTCCTCCAAGCCTCTTCGAAACGATTCTTCGAACCGCCGTTGCCGCCTAAGACAATCTTGGTATTGGTCCTTTTTGACATCTTCTGGCACTTCAAGATCTATCCACATGAAGTACTTTCATAGAGGAGGCGGTGACTGCATACAAAATTTTTGTTAGTGTTGACACACATTTGATAGTAACATTTTACTTCTCGAACTTACCGGTGGTTGGTCATAGGCGTTAGTTGGAAGTGCACGATCATAAGCATAGTTTGGGCATACAAAATATCTCCACCCTTCCGTCCATGATTTATTTCGGTCGGTGGATACCTTCACCTTGCAAACATCTCCACACCAACATGGCGGGATGTTGGCATCTTTCTCCTTCACCTTGTCCAAAGATGCGTCCTCCCACTTGTTCGGCATGTCTTCTTGGTTAGCACACGGTGGCCTCGTCATGGAACCGGATGAAGCCATGCCTACAAAACCGATAATTCTTGGTTAACCCTAACCCCCACTTAACAATAACCACAATCCTAACCATAGCATAACCCTAACACCAACATCAAACACACATACCCCTAACCCTAGCATACGATGAAAGCCTAACCAACCCAAATTAGCAAAGAAACTTAACATCATTCAACAAATATTTGCAAATCCAAGCCAAAACTAGGGTTTCCCCAAAGTAGCAAGATTTGAGCAAAATGTGACAATTCCTATGGATGAAAACAAGGGGAACGGAGGAGATTACCTTAAAGGAGGGTTTGGCTTCGAAATCCACGGTCAAATACTCCGGATCTGAGGAGGATTTGAGAGGGGGAGATGAGGGCAGAGGGGAGGCACTGAGCTTCGGGTTTGTGTGGGGGTGGGGGTGTGTGGGGTGGGGATGGGTGGGAGGAGGGTGAGTGCAGCAAATAGATGTCCAGCCGTGCAGCGCCTAAGGGAGAGGCGCCACACACCATAGTGCAGCGCCTACCCTTTAGGCGCTGCACTACTGGACATCCCAGTCCAGAGAGCAACAGAAGCTTCCAGTATGTTTTCTGCCCAAAAAAATGCTAAGTGAGTGTGCAACGCCCAAGGGATAGGCACTGCTCTGTACTGTGCAGCGCCCAGGAGTGAGGTGCTGCACATTACAGTGCAGCGCCCCTCTCCCTTAGGCGCTACACTGCTGGACATCCCAGTCCAGAGAGCAACAGAAGCGTTCCAGGAGCTTTTTCACCCAAAAATTTGCTAAGTCAGTCTGCAGCGCCTAAGGGAGGGGCGCTGCACTGTAATGTGCAGCGCCTCGGCCTTAGGCGCTGCACTATCTGATGTTTTCATATACAAAGTGATTTTTATGTTTTGTGATTCACATAGATGGCACATAATCATATCCAAAGCACATACTCATACACACATAGCAATAGAGTTGTCCAATCATATAATCATACACAAACATTTAGCCAAAAAAACATAGTCATTTACGTCTCATATCACATAGTAGCACACATTTTGGTTCATAGAAAAGGTCATGGTCCTTGTCCCTTCTTCTTCCTCTTCTTCTTCTTCTTCGGCCGCCAAGCATTGAGCCAAAAGAACAAGATCAATATAATAGTTAGTCACACAATGCAAAATGACAACACAAGCATTGAGCCAAAAGAACAAGATCATAGTAAGTCACATACGGTAATGGTCCACTGAGCCAACTGAACATTCCTCCACCACGGCCGCCGCCAAGGCCAAGATCACCACCACGGCCTAGACCACCACCACGGCCTCTACCGCCACCATGGCCTCTACCGCCACCATGGCCTAGACCACCACCACGGCCTCTGCCACCACCACGGCCAAGACCATCACCACGGCCTCTACCACCATCACCACGGCCTAGACCATCACCACGGCCTAGGCCTTCACCACGGCCAAGACCATCCCCACGGCCTAGGCCATCACCACGACCTCTACCACCACCACGGCCTCTACCACCACCACGACCTCTTTGTTGCCTAGTGCCTCGTTGGCTTGGTTGACTTGGTTGGCTACTCCTTGGTTGAATTGGTTGGCTATCATTTGCTTGGCTTGTGCTTGCATCATTTTTCTTTGATCTTTTTCTTGATTTGGGACAAGTTCTTGTGTTGTGTCCCCCATGACTGCAGTCCCCACAACGGGATTGCTCACGAGGCTCTTGGAATTGGCCGGTGCCGTATTCTCCACCGCCATCACGGCCCCATCCGTCCATGTCACCTCTAAGACGCTTTGTCTTACGTCTTCCCCGTCTAACGACCTTCAATTCCGGGTCCGGCCATAGTTGAACTCCATGATACTCCGTCCATTGTGATTGGTCCAAGTATGGCTGAAACCGGGGAGCCCATGTATTCTTTACCGTCATCATTGAGAACTCGGACTCCCTCACGGTAAGAGGGTGATTGACGTCCACATTCCTAACACGGGCTGCATTTAACAAGTGCGAGCATGGGAGATGAAGCAACGATGGCCTCATGCAGCTGCAATCACACCGTGTTAGGGAGACCTTGAAAGCACGGCCTCCGTGTTGGTGGCCATCGTTTGTGGTTCCTCCAGGCTCTTTCACCTCATACTTCCACTCGTTGTCATCATATAGTATAGCTTCTTGGGAGTCTGCCTTTCGTGATTGAAAGTCCAACCATTCTTCAACCTTTGGTGGGAAATATTACTTATGCTTATCCTTGTTCTCACCAGCAATCTGCTTATCCGTCTCCATTGAATACTTCAAAAAGTATCCATTCATCTTGTCAAATGTGTATTGAACTATTGCCATCACGGGTAATGCACGTACACCCTTGAGCACCTTATTGAAGCATTCTGCCATATTGCTTGTCATTTGACCGTACCTCCGGCCATCTTCATCGAAAGCACGTGCCCACATATTCCTTTCGACAATGTTCTTACTGAGAAATTCATGACCACCGGGGTCAAGTTTCTTGTGTCTGAGCAATGCATTGAACAATGTGGCAAACCGCTTGTTGGTGAAAGCGAGACAACAATCTTGAAGATCATCGGCCAACTCCTTGATACCACATGCCCTATAGAAGTTTGCACAAAAGTGCCTCATGCACCATCGATGGTGCAACTTTCTATGTCCGGGAATGTCAACCACCACCGCATTTAGAATTCCTGGATGGCGATCCGATATGACACAAATTTCCCTTTCAGCCGGTAATACCCTTGTTCTCAATTGATGCAAGAACCACTCCCAGTTATCATTGTTCTCCACCTCAACCAAAGCGAAAGCCAAAGGCAACACCCGATTATTGGCATCACTTGCTATTGCAACCAATAAAGTGCCCTTGTATTGTCCGGTCAAGAACGTGCCATCAATGGCGATGACGGGCCGACAATGCTCAAAAGCCCTTATGCATTGCTCAAAGGCCCAAAATGCACGACCAAATACTCGGACGGTCCTCCCGTTGTGAATCAATGTTTGGTGCCCATGAGGCTCAACCACGTGAACCATGCCTGGGTTTGTGGTGGCCATAGCTAACAACAACCTAGGGAGTCGGTTGTATGCTTCCTCCCAATTGCCATACAACATCTTGAATGCGGCTTGCTTTGCCTTCCATGCCTTGTTGTACTTCACCTTGTAATGAAAGATGGCTTTCACAAGGTCAATGACACTCTTGATGCTCATTGTTGGAAGTGTGGATATTTAATTGGAAAGCCTATAAGCGATGAACTCGGACGTGAGTTGTTTGTGTTGTTGGTACACAAGCTTGTCATCTGCATTCTTGTGCCGGCACATGTGATTTGGTAGACAACTCACTATGCGCCAAGTGGGACCTCCTTTTCATGGCCTTGCACGCACAATCCATGGACAACTTGGCACTTCACATTTGACCGTGTAACGCACATTGACGTCCGAGTTGGCCACTTTATGTGGACGATAATGCGTAACCGAGTAGTTGTCGAGCCACATCTTCAATTCCAAGAAGGATTGAAACTCACAACTGGGATATATCCCGTTCTTGCCGTCTTCCAAATCACGGTGAGAACTTGGCCTAGCTCCAAGAGATATGCATCTGCCACCATCCACAACGGTTTCATCCGCGAGACTTAGATCCTTGAACAATGGTGTCTTGTGATCCCGCCCGAATACCTTCTTGAATGCTTGGGCCTCCTTCGGTTTGAACCCCTCCTCATCAACTTCTTCATCGGGACCATCGTCATCTGAGTCCGATGCATATGCACGGGAAAAAGGGATGGATTGGTCCATTGTCTCTTGCACATGATATTGGTCGAGATCACCCACATTGTTGTCATGGAGATCAACTTCGTTGTCATCCTCCTCGTACTCATCATTCTCCTCTTCAAAACCTTCATTTTGGTTGTTTGGAGTCGGGCTCAATGTTGGCCAATCTTGTTGCGTGAAATGAGGTTCACTCATTTGATCTTGGTTCATGGGTGGTGGAGTGCTAGCAACCAACGGTGAGGGGTTCCGGTTCAAGTCCAAATTCAAAGTAGACTCAACCTTCTTGGAGGCAAATAACTCAAGAGCCTTGTCTAGAGATTCGGCAACCGTCTCCTTGTATGCAACCCAACGTTGCTCGGAGTTCACACGCATTGTCTTCCAACGGATGTGCATTCCAAAACCAACATTATGCCTTCCCTTGAACTCAACAACGTCACTTGGGTCCATCCAATTCAAATCCTTCCTCACTTGGTCCAAGAGCTCCGCATAGCTTGGACTACTCTCAAACACCATGTCAAGCTCATCCGGGTCTGGCTCAACATTGCCTTTCAAAAAGGCCTCTTTATCCACATGATGAACATAAACACATGTTCTCCCCATCCCTACAGTAATAAAAACACACATATATCAAGTAAGTACTTAACAAAAAATATTTGCACAAAATACATATGCCATAACATATATATGAATTAATAACTCTAACCCCCACTTAACAATAACCACAACCCTAACCATAGCATAACCCTAACACCAACATCAAACACACATAACCCTAACCCTAGCATACTATGAAAGCCTAACCAACCCAAATTAGCAAAGAAACATAACATGATTCAATACAAATTTGCAAATCCAAGCCAAAACTAGGGTTTCCCGAAAGTAGCAATATTTGAGCAAATGTGACAATTCCTATGGATGAAAACGAGGGGATCGAAGGAGATTACCTTAAGGGAGGGGTTGGCTTCGAAATCCACGGTCAAATACTTCGGATTTGCAAGATTTGAGAAGGATTTGAGAGGGGGGAGAGGGGAAGAGAGGAGGGGCGCAAGGCTAAGGGTTTGTGTGGGGTGGGGTGTGTGGGGTGGGGGTGGGATGGGAGAGAGGGTGGGGCCAGCCTAAGTGGAACACAGAATGTGCAGCGCCCAAGAGCTAGGCGCTGCACATTACAAGTGTGGCGCCTAAGTCTGAGGCGCTGCAGTGCTGTCTGTGGGGCCGCAACTGGACCAGGGCTGCCACGCTGGCACGAGGTGCGACGCCCAAGAGAGAGGCGTTGCATAGTAGTGTGTGGCGCCCAGCTGTCGGGCGCCACACGAAAGGGTCAGCAGAGTGAAATTTTTTTGGAACGAGGTCAGTTTGTGATTTGATTTGGCCCTCAGGTCAAATATGTGATTTCTGCCCATGTTCCAGCTATAGGAGGATGCCAAGGAGATCAATCAGATTTCTTTACACATTAAGACATCGTCATCTTATATTGCTACTGTTGCAGCACAATAGCTTTACTGTCGCTATTTTTCAGAAAAATATACCAATTTACACATTGTTTTGTCAATTTTAATTTTCAAACGGAGGTTTGTTTGGTAGACATTACTTTCTAAATATAATAAACTTTAACAGATATATACATTCAGCAGAGTCAACTGAACATGCTACCGGCAGAAAGAGTCAATTAAAACATGATGTACTTTCTTAGTTCTTAGATGGTATGTAGGTCCTTTACTGATAATTGTAGGTGTTGACATACTATTTCTATTGTAAGAGAACTATGTGGATGCTGCATCATTAGAAAAAATTAACAGAATTAGGATGGTTGTTATTCTGATGGACGTGATTACTCCACTACAATGCTTCTAATAGCTTTATAGTTTTATGATGCAAACCTATGTGTTCGGGAGCCTTTTTTTCTACGGAAATCTGAAGCATGTGGTTGAAGTAAATACTATACGGAGAAAGAGTTTGCATATTCAGCAGCAGTGCAGGCTGCTGGAACGACAACAGAATCTGTCCAAGCTGAAGTGAAACACATACGGCAAACTGTCAATCTTGTATCGAATGAGAGCCAAAAATTGATGGTAACTTCCTTCATCTTATCAGGACAAGATAGGAAGATCTCCCGAGTACACGGTCGAGAGGAAGCTCGACAAAGGGGGGCCCGACCATGTTTTCGTCAGCCGGCATTTAGCTGGTGCAACAGGATGGTCCACATGTGCGAGTGCTCAACAGGTGGGTGCTATTTTTACATGTTTCCCTGCTTTCTTACTATGCCCTTTGCCAAAAAAAAACTTTGGCGTCGGGTTTTGTACTCACTGATGTGAAGCCAGAGGAAAGCTAATTGCACATTTGTTCACGTTACTGTCTCTGTTTGTGGGTTGTAAGGACTTTGAGATTACCACATGTCCCTTGTTTAATTATCTATATTAAGGCGTGGCCTTCATGTGTAGCAATTTTTTCTAAGAAGCAACAAGAACCTACAATTCATTGGAGTTGGATAAAGAGTGCATGTGTAACAAAAGCAGCTGCGAGCCCGAGGCAGAGACGAGGAAGGACAGAGATGTACCATCGTCATGCTTTATCTTCTTCAGGGTTGGGAGGAAGAAAGGGAAATGGTGATTTCCGGAGAGGAAGCAAGCGGGAGAATTGTAGTTTTTCAACGAATGTTGAAAACTGAATGAACGCCTGCTGGACAAATTACATGATCTGAAAACTTGACGCTGTGTTGTTGCATATAAATAATTTATCATCCAGTATTCACCAGTCTCCCTGTGTTGTTCAAATTCCCTTCAGTGATGACAAAGCATGCAGGCAACTTCGGGTATATGTTTCTTATATATCATTATCAGATTGTAAGATGTTGACGTGTTGTCCATCTTTCATTTTCAATGTCTCCAACACAGTATGGTTTTGAAGTTTCTGCACTTGCTTTGACCAGACAAAGGCAATTAACTCCAGGACTTAGCCAAATAGGAACACAAGGGAAAGAGGAATAAAAAATTATATTTGAATGGCCTGGTGAGTCCAAATCCGATGGATATCTTCCCAAGTCCTACTTATTTTGCAACATTCTATAGATTGATTTGTTATGCTGATTATATATCAAATGTTCCTCTCGGCTCTTGCATAAATTATGTACTTAATTCTGGGAAAGACGGCGGGAACAAATTCCATGATGAAGATATTTGTATATGAAAGAACCAACGTGTGTAGTCGCAAGGATCGAAGGAATGATCAACACATTGATATTTTGCATGGTAGGCATAACAGAATGAGATGTCGCACGGATAAAGTGGGTTTCGAGGCGTACATGATAATCGATGAGGGACAAGGCACTATTTTCCTAATGCATTATATAGTTTACTGTTGTCACTGTAACAACGCACGGGTATTTAGCTAGTCTAGCGATATATTTGCACAACTCGCAGAAAATCTAACAGTAACTTACATTTATTGAGTCTAGCCATGACATAACGGTGGTTCAAGAAACATGTTTCTTAAATCAAAGAGGGAGGGGAACCTTCTAAGCAAGTTGAAGGGTAGAAAAATGGTCAGAAATAAAGTACCTTGTTACTGCTAACATGCGGCCACTAGGTGAGAAATAAGCTGACTGAGCAGATTTCTCAAGTTTGAAAACCTTCAGGCTATCTGGCTCCTTCCTTTTTATATTTCTCACATCCCATATACAGGCTGTTTGATCCGTTGAACTCGTAGCAAGCATATGTGGCTTCTCCGGATGAAAATCTATTGAGTTGATTCTCTCCTCATGCACATCCCATGTAGTTAACACCTTACCCTCACGCTCATCGAAAAGTGTCAGGCCACCCTTTTCATCACCAAAATATAGGCATCGGGCACTATTTTGTGCTTGACAAAGCGAATAAACAGGCCACTCCCTTAAATGAACCATACTATACATCTCCTTCTCAAAGTCCATAAGACAAATTTCACCCTGATGGCTAGAGCTGTAAAACTGTAGCCAAGTAAATGAAATACTCCCTCCGTTCCTAAATACTTGTCTTTCTAGGCATTTCAATAAATGACTACATACGTAGCAAAATGGGTGAATCTACACTCTAAAATATGTCTACATACATCCGTATGTAGTAGTCATTTGAAATGTCTAAAAAGACAAATATTTAGGAACGGAGGGAGTACATCACAAAATAGAATTACAATTGATAGAGAACATTCAATGAGATATACAACATCCAAATAACTATTTGCGCACTGGAAATGGGATAAATCCAACCTAATTTAGCTACCTTGATCATGATTAGCAGATGCACCTATTGGATGACTCTAACGAGGAGTCCCAAGAAAATGAAAAAAGAGCCGAAGGAAGGTCACCTTGTGTGGTGCCACCTGGTGCGCCACGATTGCTGACACAGGGCACTTGTGTGGCCAATAACTGAAGACGACCCCATCCACACCGTCGGCATCCTCCGAGACACCGTCGACGTCCCAGTACCCGATATTCCCCCTTTTGTCCCCCGCCGCCACCACGGTCTGGTCGGCGAGCGGGAGGACCCGCATCGACTCTATGCTACAGGGCACCACGTTTCTCACGTGTGCGCGCATCAGCACCATGCCCCTCCCAGCATTGAAGTCGTCCGCCGCACGAACATTGGTCCCAGCCCCGCCCCCGAGGATGGAGGAGGCGAGCGAGGGTGTGAGGCTGAGATCCGGGGGCAGGTTGTCGGGAGCGATGCCGCGGGCGCGGCCGGAGGAGCGGACGGGGCCCGTCGGGGCCTTGGGCCTGACCTGATACGGTCGCTTAGGTTTAGCGAGCCGGATGGGGGCGGAGAGCTCGTCGGCCTTGCGGCGGATGGGGGCAAGCTTTTCTTGGTTGCGCCGGATGTTCTCCTGGCGAAGGCGCTCGTAGTCGTTGAGACCGTCTTCCGCCATTGTTGTTCGGGGAGAGGAGTGTTATGGACCTCAATCTAGGGTTAGGAGTAGAGAGGGAGAGGATGGGGAAAAGAGGATCGGCTGATGAGGACGGACCTCGATCTACAGTTAGGAGTAGAGAGGGAGAGGATGGGGAAAAGGGGATCGGCTGATGAGGAGAAGAAGGAGCAGCAGCGTGGGATTGAGAGAAGGGCAGCAGGGAAGAGGGAGCAGCAGTAGAAGAGACGAGGGGAGGAGCAGAGGTCGGGCGCAAGCAGTGCAGCAGCAAAGACGTGGGAAGAGGAAGCAGCAGCAGTTTTAAGCAGAGGAGCAGCAACAGTGTTGATAGGAGGAGCAGCAGAGGCGTGGGGAAAGAAGAGCAGCAGCAGACGAAGGACGAAGGACGGCAGCAGGGGCACTCTCGCGCGGAGGTCCAGCCACCCATCTAAGGGCAAATCCCCTCAAAAAAATTCTAAGGTCAGAATTACAGATAACCTTCCAAGAGTCTGACAATTACAAGCTAATATTCCTGAATTATTAATTTAAGAAACTCATACGAACAATTTGCAAGCTAATGTTCCTCAAATTGTTTAATCAAGCATACATTGAACCTGCCTAGGGCGTCCAAAAATAAATTCAAGATTATGCTATAATATTTACCTTAATATTAATACTTTTTACATGTTTACCAATTAGACTTGAAGATTAGAGATTTGGGGATAAAGTGGAAGTCAGAATAAGAATCCTATATATATAAGAAGTTGATCTTCACTATCCTATTTATCTCAACATGCACACACGCCACCTCATCAAATGCCCACCACTACATGCATGAGAAAAAAATTCCATTATTAGTTGATCTCATGCACACCTTTCACCTCACATGCCACCTCATCAAAGGTCCACTCAAAATGCAGAGTATTTAACCAAAAACTACCACAATTCATGAAACCATACCCAGAAACTACCACTTTATGCTTTTGTGTGGAAAACTACCACTTTTGTTCTAATCCGTGGCAAAAAACTACCAAATGTGAAAAGTGCCCGATTTACCTCTTCTAAACGCCTTTCTGTCATGCTGGGCCCACAAGTCAGGTTGACCGTTAACTTTGACCGTTATTACAGATAGGGCCAACACGTCAATCCTCTTCTTCCACCTCTGTCCACCCTCATGAGCATTACATCGAACAGGTTATGTGCGTCTTGTGGCAGGCGACGTGGCCGGCGAGCCACACCCTGATGCAGTCCGAGTGGAAGGCTTGGCTGCACTTGGGGAGGAGCCGGAGCCGGAGCTGGTCCCCGTCCCCGAACTCGCTGCGGCAGATGGCGCACTCGAGCACGGCCGTGTCATCGTCGCCCTTGCCTCCCGCTTCCTTCTCCCGAAGCGCCCTCGCCTCGGCGTAGGTCATGGCGGGGAACGAGGCGACCACCTCCGGGTCGAGCACGCGCAGCCGCCAAGTTGTCAGTGGTTGCGCTGCGCACGCACGCCGTGGCCAGCCAGCAGCGGCTGCGCGGGCTCGCACGCACAAGGCGGCCAGCCAACGGCGGCTGCGCTGCGCACGCACGCATGCACATGGCCTGCCAGCGACGGCCAGCTAGTAGCAGCTGCGCTGCGCACGCGCACACGCGCGGTGACCAGCCAGCCGCGGCTTCGCATGCACGCACGCCCGCCGTGGGCTCTGCCAGCGGCGACTGCTCACGCACGACCTCTGTTCGGACGACCGCGTACGCAGTCCAGACAGTGATACGACCACATGTGGGTAGGGCAACGGCAGCGTCGGCGAGCAGGCCACCGCGCCGTCAAGCAGGCAGGCTGCACCGCCGGGCGAGCAGGCAGGCCGCACCGACAAGCAGGACGGGCGTGCTGCCGCGCCGCCCGGCAGGCAGGTCGACGCGCCGTGCGCTGGCCTCCGCTCAAGCTGGCTAGCTAGCCCCCGCCGTTGGCCTCCCGTTAACGGTCAAGCTGACTTGTGGGCGCAGCATGTCAGAAAGGCGTTTACGAAAGGTAAATCAGGCACTTTTCACATTTGGTTGTTTTTTGCCAAGAATTAGGACAAAAATGGTAGTTTTCCGCACAAAAACGTAAAGTGGTAGTTTTTTGGCATGATTTCATGAATTGTGGTAGTTTTTGGTTAAATACTCCAAAATGCATGAAAAAAGTTTTCCATTACGTTATGCCACTTATATTCAAAATATTTTTTGACTACACAATAATCAAATACTCCCTCCGTTTCAAAATAAGTGCATCAACTTTATACGAACTTTGTCCCAAAATAAGTGTCTCAATCTTAATACAACTTTATACTAAAGTTCGTATCAAGTTGAGGCACTTATTTTGAGATGGAGGACGTACAATAAATATATTTATTTTTAGCTTTAGTTCATATATTATTAATTCAACTATGGAAACTTCATACAATCAAATCACTGAAATATATTGCAATCGATTCTCGCAGCAACGCGTGGGGTATTCTCTAGTTTATATAAATTTTGTGGTGTCGTATATTTTTCTCCTAGTTCTTAGAATGAAACTAATTCGAACAATTAATTATGTTGATCGTCCTGCTGGAATCATGCTACTTGGCCTATTAATTTTCTTTATTTCTTCTTTGGTTGCATCGTGGTTTGATTTTTTGAATCCTTTATAAGTCCGCCCTGGATAGCTTCAAATCCTGGATCCGCCACTGATCCCATGCCACACGAAAAGGCGCTTGACCCGGTTGTAAGTAGCATTAAATCCCGAGTGCCCGCCTGCCGTGCTGGAGTGCAATGCTCTGATCAGGTTCTATATGTCAGGGTCTTTCCCAATCCACACGCGCCCGTGAAACTTCAGGATCCCGTCTTGCAAGGAAAATCCCGGGTCACTGTCCGGAGCCAGCGCCAACTTTGTCATGCACTGAGTAGTTGCGGTATCTTGCCGATAGCTTTGTTTGATTGCTTCCAGCCACGTGGGCTTGCACACCGAGATCACTGCCATTTCTGTTTCATGTCCGGGTGCGCGACGAGAAAGCGCATCTGCAACTCTGTTGGTTAGCCGCGCCTTATACTGAATAGTGAACTGCAGGCCGACTAGTTTGGTGAATGCTCGCTGTTGTATTGGCGTATTGAGCCTTTGATCCGTCAGGTTGAGCAAGCTCTTTTGGTCCGTCCGAACCACAAACTCTGCATGCTGGAGGTAGGGGCGCCAGTGTTCCACTGCCAAGAGAAGAGCCAGGAACTCTTTTTCATAGGTTGAGAACCCAAGATTGCAAGGGGCTAGAGCTTTGCTCAAGTAAGCCACCGGATGGTTATTCTACATAAGAACTGCCCCTATACCCGTGGCACTTGCATCCATCTCCACAACGAACTGCTGGTAAAAGTTGGGCAGCGCCAGCACAGGAGCTTCGATCAGTGCTTTTTGGAGAGTGATGAAAGCTTCGTTAGCAGTTGGTGTCCACACAAACAGGGTATTTTTCCTAAGCAGGTTGGTGAGCGGCTTGCTGATGACGCCAAAGAACCGAACGAACTTCCTGTAGTACTAGACCCAAGAAACCCCTGAGTTCTTTTGTATTGGTTGGAACAGGCCACTGTTGCACATCCAGGACTTTGATGTTGTCCGTGGCCACTCCCTGGTCACTGATGATATGCCCCAAGTAACTGATCTTTTGCTACGCAAAGGTGCATTTGGACATTTTGGATTTGACCCCATGTTGATATAGGAGACCAAGAACTTGTCGCAACAACTTTTTGTGAGCCTCCAATTCTTCTGTGTGAACAAGGATATCACCCATGAAGACGAGCACGCCATGGCGCAACATGGGAGCGAGTACAATATGCATGCTCCCTTGGAATGTGCCTGGCGCATAGGCCGGTCCATATGGCATCACCCAAAATTGACAGTGGCCCAAATGAGTTTTGAAGGCTGTTTTATGTTCATCTTTTGGACGCAGCCTGATCTGGTGATACCCTGCATGTAGATCCAGCTTTGAAAACCATTTGGACCCAGCAATCTCATCCAACAGCTCATCGATGATTGACATTGGGTAAGTACTTTTGACTGTGATGGCATTCAAATGCTGGAAATCCACACAGAACCTCCACGTCTGATCTTTCTTTTTGACCAGCAACACCGGCGAGGAAAAGGCACTGTTGCTGGGTACAATAAGTCCAAGGCGAAGCATCTCTCTGACTTGTGCTTCTATTTCATTTTTTGCTCTGGTGTGTATCTGTACGGACGCATGTTGATGGGGTTTGCACCTGCAATGAGGGGGGTGGCATGATCCCATTCTCTGTGCTCAGGCAGATTGGTCGATTCTGCAAACACTGATTGAAAGTCATCGAGGATATGTTGTATCACTGAAGGCACTGGCTCGTTTCCTTCTTGATGTTCTGCTGCACAAATCATCATGATGTGCGCAATTGAGTTGCCATGTTCCATCTTGAGGAGTTGCAACAAAGTGGCCTGCTGCACTTGTTGGACTTGTGGTTGCGGCCCCTTCAACACAATTTGCTCCCCCTACCGGTCAAACTGCAATGTTTTGGCTGCCCAGTCGACCAACATTGGTCCACACTGATCCAACTAGTTGACGCCTACCATCATGTCGTAGCAGCCCAATGACAAGATGTGAAAATCAGTGGAGAACTTGTACCCCCGAGTCTGCCACTTGCAATATGGTATAATTCCAGAACACTTGAGCACACCCCCATCTGCAATTTTGACTGACACTAGATCCATTAGCAACACTTGTTCAACAATCAACTCTGCCACCACCTCGCTGATAAAACTGTGAGAACTCCCTGAATCCACAAGTATGAGAACTTCATGCCCTTCGATCACACCCAGGAGTCTGACGGTGCGGGGTGTCGTTGCCCCCGTTGTGGCTAATTTGGATATTGACATAAGTTGCTCCTCTTCCAAATCCGATTTGTGCTGGCACCGATCATCCACTTCAGCTTGAAGCATTCCCATAGATCTTCAACTACATGAAGTTGGACCGTGGCAGCGCATTGGTGGCCTTGCCCCCAATGCTCCCCACATTTGAAGCAGAGCCCGCGGGCACGCCTGTAGTTGCGGAGTGCCACGATTGGCGATGATCCGGTGCTCGCGCCGCGTCTAATGCGCGATGATCCTCAGCGGCCGCTTGGGGCACTGGCAGCCCTGGCCATGGGGGAGGTGCGCCCAAAGCCAATAACGACTGATCCTTCTGTGGCATGCTTGCCAAGAGCTCCTCCTGCAACGTGGCAAGAGAAAAGGTAGTATCCAAGTCCTAGGGACGGTGCAGAGATGCACTGGCTTTAATATCAATTTTCAGACCATCTAAAAACTGAGTTGTAAAAAACAGAGGATCAAAAACTAAGTTCCTCGAACTGCTCCAAATATTCTGCTACTGAACCCAACTGCCTAAGAGAGTTAAACTGACGCAATTGAGCCGGATACTGTTCTTGGCAAAATTTAGCACAAACGGCAACACACAACTCCTCCCAAGTAAAGGAACCACGATGTGCTTCCTGGACCTGGAGCCAACGCGCTGTGTTGCCCGAGAAGTGTAAAGTAGCTACCAGAACCCACATGTCTTGTTGAATCCCATACACCTCGAAATATTTTTCGCATCTGGCCTTCCAAAACTAAGGATTGTCCCCGTCGAATGATGGGAAATCAAGCCGGGGAAGAGACCAACTGTGATGAGGAGAGTGAGGCGTGTGTGGCGAGTGCTGCTCTTGCTCCTGAACGACACGTACTGATGTATCTGTAGGAAGTTCAAGGGGAGGTAGAGTTAACACACCCTTGACCGGAGGAGGCACCAGGGTGGTGACCACCCTATGAGCCGATCCCCCGGATTCGATGATGTCGTCGTGGCCACTTGGCCTGTGGTGCGTCGTGGCAGGCTTGGGATGTGCCGCCACGGGACGCGCCACCGGATCTGCCATCGGATCACCTTCTGCGCCGCTCGGATCAGCCAGCGTGGGGTGAAAGCGATCCGTACCACTTGTGTGCGCAGTTCATCGAGTTGATGTTGAAGATTCATCACCGCTGGTCGCCACAGCTCGAGAGACGCCTGTATCGCCTCCAGACGTGCATCGTTGGCCGCGCGGCCCTTGTTGACGGACTTGACGAGTGTGGTGATCTGCTCCTCCATGGCCGCCGTTTTCTGCGCTTGCTTGGTGGTGTAGCGGGGGCGGGGGTAGGCTGTCTCCAGGGTGACTGACCTCTGATGCCACTTGTTATGGAGCTCGATCTAGGGTTAGGAGTAGAGAGGGAGAGTATGGGGAAAAGGGGATCGACTGATGAGGACGAAGAGCAGCTTCGTTTCTCTCTTCAAATTCGTTTACAATAATTCTCGATGCCTCCTCATCGGCTCGCCTACTCCCCTAAATACCCAGGCACGCAGGCCACACCACCCACTCCACTCACTAGGGACTCATGCTTGGTCCACTGGTCAGCCCATCTCAGGCCCGCCAGTCTTTCACCCTGTGTCGTCTGGGCCGGTCGACGCTGTCGTGCTGCTGACTAGTGGGGTCACGCTAGCAGCCGTGACAAGGAGTGGCGGCAAAGCAGAGCGCCGCACAATTTCAGGGACAGATGTTTGATGCGTGGTGGTTTTCCAGAAATATACCACGGCACACTTTATTTAATCAAAAAGGTTCATAGGAATACAATGAAGGTCTGGTTGGTTTATAATCCACAAATGGCGCCCATAATCAAGACTAAAAGCATCCTTAATGAGGATGTGTGCCTCCAAATTAGTTGATCTACCTACGAAGTGTTGGGGAACGCAGTAATTTCAAAAAAATTCATACGCACACGTAAGATCCATCTAGGTGATGCATAGCAACAAGGGGGAAGAGTGTTGTCCACGTACCCTCGTAGACCGTAAGCGGAAGCGTTACGACAACGCGGTTGATGTAGTTGTATGTCTTCATAATCCGACCAATCCTAGCACCGAAGGTACGGCACCTCCGCGATCTGCACACGTTCAGCTCGGTGACGTCCCGTGAACTCTAGATCCAGCTGAATGTCGAGGGAGAGTTTCGTCAGCACGACGGCGTGATGATGGTGATGACGAAGCTACCGGCGCAGGGCTTCGCCTAAGCACTGCAACGATATAACCGAGGTGGATTATGGTGGAGGGGGGCACCGCACACGGCTAAGACAATTGTCAACTTGTTTGTCTATGGGGTGCCCCCCTCCCCCGTATATAAAGGAGTGGAGGAGGGGAGGGCCGACCCTCTCTATGGCGTGCCCCAATGGGGATTCCTACTCCTAGTAGGAGGAGGTTTCCCCCTTCCCTAGTTGGAGTAGGAGAAGAAGGAAGGGGAAGAGGGAGAGAAGGAAAGAGGGGGGCGCCGCCCCCTCCCTAGTCCAATTCGGACCAGCCCATGGGGGCGCGCAGCCACCCCTTGAGGCCCTTCTCTCCTTTCCCGTATGGCCCATTACTTCCCCGGTGAATTCCCGTAACTCTCCGGTACTCCTAAAAATACCTGAATCACTCGGAACTTTTCCGATGTCCGAATATGGCCTTCCAATATATCAATCTTTACGTCTTGACCATTTCGAGACTCCTCTTCATGTTCGTGATCATATCCGGGACTCCGAACTACCTTTGGTACATCAAAACACATAAACTCATAATACCGATCGTTAAGCGTGCGGACCCTACGGGTTCGAGAACTATGTAGACATGACTGCGACACATCTCCAGTCAATAACCAATAGCGGAACCTGGATGCTCATATTGGCTCCTACATATTTTACGAAGATCTTTATCGGTCAAACTGCATAACAACATACGTTGTTCCCTTTGTCATCGGTATGTTACTTGCCCGAGATTCGATCGTCGATATCATCATACCTAGTTCAATCTCATTACCAGCAACTCTCTTTACTCGTTCCGTAATGCATCATCCCGCAACTAACTCATTAGTCACATTGGCTCATAGTGATGTACATTACCGAGAGGGCCCAGAGATACCTCTCCAATAGACGGAGTGACAAATCCTAATCTCGACCTATGCCAACTCAACAAACACCATCGGAGACACCTGTAGAGCATCTTTATAATCACCCAATTACGTTGTGATGTTTGATAGCACACAAGGTGTTCCTCCGGTATTCGGGAGTTGCATAATCTCATAGTCAGAGCCAGAGGAACATGTATAAGTCATGAAGAAAGCAGTAGCAATAAAACTGAACGATCATTATGCTAAGCTAACGGATGGGTCTTGTCCATAACATTATTCTCTAATGATGTGATCCCGTTCATCAAATGACAACACATGTCCATGGCTAGGAAACTTAACCATCTTTAATTAACGAGCTAGTCAAGTAGAGGCATACTAGGGACACTCTGTTTGTCTATGTATTCACACATGTACTAAGTTTCCGGTTAATACAATTCTAGCATGAATAATAAACATTTATCATGATATAAGGAAATATAAATAACAACTTTATTATTGCCTCTAGGGCATATTTCCTTCAGTCTCCCACTTGCACTAGAGTCAATAATCTAGTTCACATCGTCATGTGATTTAACATCATAGTTCACATCTTTATGTGATTAGTTCAGATCTCCACGTGACTAACACCCAAAGGGTTTATTAGAGTCAATAATCTAGTTCACATCGCTATGTCATTAACACCCAAAGAGTGATCATGTTTTGCTTGTGAGAGAAATTTAGTCAACGGGTCTGCCACATTCAGAGCCGTATGTATTTTGCAAATTTTCTATGTCTACAATGCTTTGCACGGAGCTACTCTAGCTAATTTCTCCCACTTTCAATATGTATCTAGATTGAGACTTAGAGTCATCCAGATCGGTGTCAAAGCTTGCATCGATGTAACTCTTTACGATGAACTCTTTGTCACCTCCATAACCGAGAAACATTTCCTTATTCCACTAAGGATATTTTTAACCGCTGTCTAGTGATCCACTCCTGGATCACTATTGTACCCTCTTGCCAAACTTATGGTGAGGTACACATCATAACATACTTTATAGAACATATGGCTGAGGCATAGGGAATGAATTTTTATTCTCTTTCTATTTTCTGCCGTGGTCGGGTTTTGAGTCTTTACTCAACTTCACACCTTGCAACACAGGCAAGAACTTCTTCTTTGACTGTTCCATTTTGAACTACTTCAAAATCTTGTCAAGGTATGTACTCATTGAAAATATATCAAGCGTCTTGATCTATCTCTATAGATCTTGATGCTCAATATGTAAGTAGCTTCACCGAGGTCTTTCTTTGAAAAACTCCTTTCAAACACTCCTTTATGCTTTCCATTCTACATTATTTCCGATCAACAATATGTCATTCACATATACTTATCAGAAATGTTGTAGTGCTCCCACTCACTTTCTTGTAAATTCAGGCTTTACCACAAGTCTATATAAAACCATATGCTTTGATCACTTTATCAAAGCATATATTCCAACTCCGAGATGCTTGCACCAGTCCATAGATGGATCGATGGAGCTTGCTCAGTTTGTTAGCACCTTTAGGATCGACAAAACCTTCTGGTTGCATCATATACAACTCTTCTTTAAGAAATCCATTAAGGAATGCAGTTTTGACATCCATTTGCCCGATTTCATAAAATGCGACAACTGCTAACATGATTCGGACAGACTTTTAAGCATCGATACGAGTGAGAAAATCTCATCGTAGTCAACACCTTGAACTTGTCAAAAACATTTTGCGACAATTCGAGCTTTGTAGATAGTAACACTACTATCAGCGTCCGTCTTCCTCTTGAAGATCCATTTATTCTCAATGACTCACCGATCATCGGGCAAGTCAATCAAAGTTCATACTTTGTTCTCATACCTGGATCCCATCTTAGATTTTATGGCCTCAAGCCATTTTGCAGAATCTGGGCTCATCATCACTTCCTCATAGTTTGTAGGTTCATCATGGTCTAGTAACATGACTTCCAGAACAGGATTACTGTACCACTCTGGTGCGGACCGTACTCTGGTTGACCTACGAGGTTCGGTAGTAACTTGATCTGAAGTATCATGATCATCATCATTAGCTTCCTCACTAATTGGTATAGGAACCACTGGAACTGATTTCTGTGATGAACTACTTTCCAATTCGGGAGAAGGTACAATTACCTCATCAAGTTCTACTTTCCTCCCACTCACTTCTTTCGAGAGAAACTCCTTCTCTAAAAAGGATCCATTCTTAGCAACAAAATATCTTGCCTTCGGATCTGTGATAGAAGGTGTACCCAAGAGTTTCTTTTGGGTATCCTATGAAGACGCACTACTTCGATTTGGGTTCGAGCTTATCAGTTTGAAACTTTTTCACATAAGCATCGCAGCCCCAAACTTTAAGAAATGACAACTTTGGTTTCTTGCCAAACCATAATTCATACGGTGTCATCTCAACGGATTTAGATGGTTCCCTATTTAATGTGAATGCAGCTGTCTCTAATACATAACCCCAAAATGATAGTGGTAAATCGGTAAGAGACATCATAGATCGCACCATATCCAATAAAGTACGATTACAATGTTCGGACACACCATTATGCTGTGGTGTTCCAGGTGGCGTGAGTTGCGAAACTATTCCACATTGTTTCAAATGAAGACCAAACTTGTAACTCAAATATTCACCTCCGCGATCTGATCGTAGAAACTTTATTTTCTTGTTATGATGATTTTCCACTTCACTCTGAAATTCTTTGAACTTTCAAATGTTTCAGACTTATGTTTCATTAAGTAGATATACCCATATCTACTCAAATCATCTGTGAAGGTCAGAAAATAACGATACCCGCCGCGAGACTCAACACTTATCGGATCACATACATCAGTATATATTATTTCCAATAAGTCAGTTGCTCGCTCCATTGTTCCGGAGAACAAAGTCTTAGTCATCTTGCCCATGAGGCATGGTTCGCAAGCATCAAGTGATTCATAATCAAGTGATTCCAAAAGTCCATCAGGATGGAGTTTCTTCATGCGCTTTACAGACCTAAACGGCAGTGCCACAAATAGGTTGCACTATCATTATTAACTTTGCATCTTTTGGCTTCAATATTATGAATATGTGTATCACTACGATCGAGATTCAATAAACCATTCACCTTGGGTGTATGACCACAGAAGGTTTTATTCATGTAAATAGAATAACAATTATTCTTTGACTTAAATGAATAACCGTATTGCAATAAACATGATCCAATCATATTATGCTCAACGCAAACACCAAATAACATTTATTTTAGGTTCAACACTAATCCCGAAGGTAAAGGGAGTGTGCGATGGTGATCTTATCAACCTTGGAATCATTTCCAACACACATCGTCACCTCATCCTCAACTAGTCTTTGTTTATTTTGCAACTCCTGTTTCGAGTTACTACTCTTAGCAACTGAACTAGTATCAAATACCGAGGGGTTTGATATAAACACTAGTAAAGTACACATCAATAACATGTATATCAAATACACCTTTGTTCACTTTGCCATCCTTCTTATCCGCCAAGTATCTAGGGTAGTTCCACTTCCAGTGACCATTTCCTTTGCAGTAGAAGCACTCAGTTTTAGGCTTGGGTCTAGCTTAGGGCTTCTTCATGGGAGTGGCAACTTGCTTGCCATTCTTCTTGAAGTTCCCTTTCTTTCCCTTGTCCTTTTATTTGAAACTAGTGGTCTTGTCAACCATCAACACTTGATGCTTTTCCTGATTTCTACCTTCGCCGATTTCAACATCGCAAAGAGCTCGGGGAATCTTTTTCGTCATCCCTTGCATATTATAGTTCATCACGAAGTTCTAGCAACTTGGTGATAGTGACTAGAGAACTTTATCAATTACTATCTTATCTGGAAGATTAACTCCCACTTGATTCAAGCAATTGTAGTACCCAGACAATCTGAGCACATGCTCACTGGTTGAGCTATTCTCCTCCATCTTGTAGGCAAGGTACTGTCAAAGGTCTCATACTCTCGACACGGGCATAAGTATGAAATACCAATTTCAACTCTTAGAACATCTTATATGTTCCGTGACATTTCAAAACATTTTTGAAGTCCCGGTTCTAAGCCGTAAAGCATGGTGCACTAAACTATCAAGTAGTCATCATACCGAGCTTTCCCGAACGTTCATAACGGCTGCGTCTGCTCCTGCAATAGGTCCGTCACCTAGCGGTGCATCAAGGACATAATTCTTCTGTGCAACAATGAGAATAATCCTCAGATCACGGACCTAGTCCGCATCATTGCTACTATCATCTTTCAACTTATTTTTCTCTAGGAACATATCAAAAATAAACGGGGAGCTACATCGCAAGCTATTGATCTACAACATAGATATGCAAAAACTATCAGGACTAAGTTCATGATAAATTAAGTTCAATTAATCATATTACTCAAGACCTCCCACTTAGATAGACATCCCTCTAATCATCTAAGTGATCACGTGATCCATATCAACTAAACCATGTCCGGTCATCACATGAGATGGAGTAGTTTTCAATGGTGAACGTCACTATGTTGATCATATCTACTATATGATTGACGCTCGACCTTTCGGTCTCAGTGTTCCGAGGCCATATCTGCATATGCTAGGCTCGTCAAGTTTAACCCGAGTATTCTGCATGTGCAAAACTGGCTTGCACCCGTTGTATGTGAACGTAGAGCTTATCACACCCAATCATCATGTGGTGTCTCGGCACGACGAACTGTAGCAACAGTGCATACTCAGGGAGAACACTTATACCTTGAAATTTAGTGAGAGATCATCTTATAATGCTACCACCATACTAAGCAAAATAAGATGCATAAAAGATAAACATCATATGCAATCAAAATATGTGACATGATATGGCCATTATCATCTTGTGCCTTTGATCTCCATCTCCAAAGTACTGTCATGAGCTCCATCATCACCGGCATGACACCATGATCTCCATCATCTTGATCTTTATCAATGTGTCGTCACATGGTTGTCTCGCCAACTATTGCTTTTGCAACTATTGCTATCGCATAGCGATAAAGTAAAGCAATTATATGGTGCTTGCATCTTATGAAATAAAGAGATAACCATAAGGCTCCTGCGAGTTGCCGATAACTTTAACAAAACATGATCATCTCATACAAAAATTTATATCTCATCATGTCTTGACCATATCACATCACAACATGTCCTGCAAAAACAAGTTAGATGTCCTCTACTTTGTTATTGCAAGTTTTACGTGGCTGCTACGGGCTTCTAGCAAGAACTGTTCTTACCTATGCATCAAAACCACAACGTAGTATAGTGATTGTTTTTTGATCTTCAGAAAGAACCCTGTTCATTGAAACCGTTTCAACTAAAGTTGGAGAAATAGACACCCACTAGCCACCTATGTGCGAAGCACGTCGGTAGAACCAGTCTCGCGTAAGCGTATGCGTAATGTCGGTCTGAGCCGCTTCATCCAACAATACCACTGAATCAATAATCAACTAGTGATGGCAAGAAATATGTATATACCCACACCCACAACTCCTTTGTGTTCTACTCGTGCATATAACATCTACACATAGACCTGGCTTGGATGCCACTGTTGGGGAACGCAGTAATTTCAAAAAAAATCCTACGCACACGCAAAATCCATTTAGGTGATGCATAGCAACAAGGGGGAAGAGTGTTGTCCACGTACCCTCGTAGACCGTAAGCGGAAGCGTTATGACAACGCGGTTGATGTAGTCATACGTCTTCATGATCCGACCCATCCTAGCACCGAAGGTACGACACCTCCGCGATCTGCACACGTTCTGCTCGGTGACGTCCTGTGAACTCTAGATCCAGCTGAGTGTCGAGGGAGAGTTTCGTCAGCACGACGGCGTGATGATGGTGATGATGAAGCTACCGGCGCAGGGCTTCGCCTAAGCACTGCAATGATATGACCGAGGTGGATTATGGTGGAGGGGGGCACCGCACATGGCTAAGACAATTGTCAACTTGTGTGTCTATGGGGTGCCCCCTCCCCCGTATATAAAGGTGTGGAGGAGGGGAGGGCCGGCCCTCTCTATGGCGTGCCCCAAGGGGGATTCCTACTCCTAGTAGGAGGAGGTTTCCCCCCTTCCCTAGTTGGAGTAGGATAAGAAGGAAGGGGAAGAGGGAGAGAAGGAAAGAGGGGGGAGCCACCCCCTACCTAGTCCAATTCGGACCAGCCCATGGGGGGCACGCAGCCACCCCTTGAGGCCCTTCTCTCCTTTCCCTTATGGCCCATTAAGGCCCATTACTTCCCCGGCGAATTCTCGTAACTCTCTGGTACTCCAAAAAATACCCGAATCACTCGGAACCTTTCCGATGTCCGAATATAGCCTTCCAATATATCAATCTTTACGTCTCGACCATTTCAAGGCTCCTCGTCATGTCCGTGATCATATCCGAGACTCCGAACTACCTTCGGTACATCAAAACACATAAACTCATAATACCGATCGTCACCGAACGTTAATCGTGTGGGCCCTACGGGTTCGAGAACTATGTAGACATGACCGCGACACATCTCTGGTCAATAACCAATAGAGGAACCTGGATGCTCATATTGGCTCCTACATATTCTATGAATATCTTTATCGGTCAAACCGCATAACAACATACGTTGTTCCCTTTGTCATTGGTATGTTATTGGCCCGAGATTCGATCGTCGGTATCATCATACCTAGTTCAATCTCGTTACCGGCAAGTCTCTTTACTCATTCCGTAATGCATCATCCTGCAACTAACTCATTAGTCACATTGCTTGCAAGGCTCATAGTGACGTACATTACCGAGAGGGCTCAGAGATACCTCTCCGATAGACGGAGTGACAAATCCTAATCTCAATCTATGCCAACTCAATAAACACCATCGGAGACACCTGTAGAGCATCTTTATAATCACCCGGTTATGTTGTGAAGTTTGATAGCACACAAGGTGCTCCTCCGGTATTCGGGAGTTGCTTAATCTCATAGTCGGAGGAACATGTATAAGTCATGAAGAAAGCAGTAGCAATAAAACTGAACGATCATTATGCTAAGATGATGGATGGGTCTTGTCCATCACATCATTCTCTAATGATGTGATCCCGTTCATCAAATGACAACACATGTCCATCTCTAGGAAACTTAACCATCTTTGATTAACGAGCTAGTCAAGTAGAGGCATACCAGGGACACTCTGTTTGTCTATGTATTCACACATGTACTAAGTTTCCAGTTAATACAATTCTAGCATGAATAATAAACATTTATCATGATATAAAGAAATATAAATAACAACTTTATTATTGCCTCTAAGGCATATTTCCTTCATGAATATGAGGGCACAATGGTTAAAATTCCTTGCAGTCTCTGTTATCTCCTTGACGGTGCTAAGCATATACTCCTCCAGTCCTGTGATTGATATTTTTCATAGACCACGCCCTAATAGTTGGAAGCAATGAATACACGTGGTACATATAGGTCTGAAGCAAGTGAAAGTGCTTCCCGACATGCCAGTGCTTCCAGAGTAGAAGGACCAACCATCCCTGGAACCTTAATGACCGAGGCGCCTAAAAAGAGGCTAGTAGAATCTATGCAAATGGCGCTGAAAGAACCTTCCAAACTGCTCCTTGCGACCGCTCCATCTGTCGGTGTTTTGGGAACCGGGGTACCCAGACTTGCCTGCCTGCGTCCCACAGCGTGGCTCCATCACCGGCATGGTACGGCCCATCTTCAGCATTGACAACACAAGACCCTCGCGATGGGCCAAGCCTTGTGAGGCGGAAGACGCCAATACCTCCAGAAGGAGCGGCCTCCCTAGGCTGGCTCCTGAGGAGCGGAGATTCCTATGCAGGCACGCAACTCATGAGGTTAAGGTGACACAAGCCATGACGACCAAGGCCAGGCGGGCGCCAGCAGGCACAGTACAACAGGTTTCCTCTTTGGTGCTAAGGAGGCAAGCGCGGGCGTGGAGTCTCGAGGAATCAGCTAAAGGTTTCCATTTCCGTGCTACAAGACCAAGACCGCTAGGACGACAGGACGGAGGTCATCGCTGAGCCCACCATGATGTTACAACCAGAAGCTTTGCAGGCGAAGACCACTTTTCGTTTGGATAAGATGTACTATTTGTCTCCCTTCAAACTTGGCCGTTGCGGGATCCCTTCCCGCCTCCATTTTGGGGGAAGAGGACCAATTCCACTATAAATATAGGTTAGCCACCACCATAGAAAGTGTGGATCAATCCGAACCCTCACCAGCTCACACCAGCACAAGAACAGACCTCCTGAGGTAGTTCTCCCTCTGTACTAGTGTACTGGTATTTGACACCACGGTCGGGTCATTCCGGCACATGCATGCTTGTTGTAGGGAGTTAGGTGTAAAACAGAAAAGTGAGAAGGGCTTGGATGTAATTGTAAAGTGTATATACTAGGAGGAGAGTGAATGGACCGGGAGTGTGGGTCCTCCAAGAAATCTCTGTTTTCCCCTTTTCTGCATGAGTGCTGGAGAGGTGAGATCCATCAAATTAGACAACATGGTATCAGAGCAAGGCAAGAAATCACTCCATTTTCACACGGATTGATAGTGTTGTGTGCTTGAGGTGGAGGCGGAGGTGGAAGTGTCGGATCTGAGTCGAGGTCATGGGGGCGTTGGGCGTGGTGCTGCCCGTGTTGGAGGTTGCGGAGGAGAATTTGTGGGGGAAGACGCGGGATTTGGGCAACCGTGGTGCTGCCCGTGCTGGGGGCCGCAGAGGTGAAGTTGTGGCGGTCAGAGTGCTTGGAGGAGGTTCAGACCAGCAGCTGTTGGACTCTCTGGTTTGACTTGGTGTGGAGCGGACAACAGGTCACAAGGGTGGTTGATCCTGAAGTTGGAAGATTTTTAGGGTGCTAAGGAAGACCAAAGAGGTGAGCTACAATGGCTAAGAAGGATAGTGCTCCAACTGGAGTCACAATAGGAGAGCTTGCAACTGTGTTGTAAGCCATGGGTGAGAAATACAGGCTGCTGTTTTAGGCTATTGGGAAGCAAGGAGGGAGTTCAAAATCAGAACCAGAGATTAAAGAAGAGATCCATCCATTGCAGGTGCCATTGGTAAAGTTAGAAGGGTCTGAACCCTATGCAAGTTGGACAGAGCATGCAAAGACAATTCTTGTCTCAAGAAGGCTAGAGGGCTATATTCTTGGGGCAATTGAAAAACCAGAGGATGAGAACTCTAAGGAAGCACAGAGGTGGAAGATGACCAATGCATTGGTTAGAGAACTGTTGAGTTCACTTTCACCCCAAATTGCCAAGCAGGTGGAAAGGATTAAGGAGGCGTCGGAAATTTGGCGGCTGTTGAAAGGTACATATTCTGGAGTCGGGAATGAGATGCTTGCTTGTTGAATTCAGAGCGAGTTGCGAGTGTTGAGTCAGGGTAATAAATCAGTTGTGGAGTATGTGTCTGAGTTGAAGAGATCGTGGAATGCCATGGACTATTTTGATCCAATTGAGATGGAGTGTGGCAAGTGTATTGAGAAATTTAACAAATGGATAGAAAGGAGATGTGTAAGGGAATTGTGGAAAGCTACCTACACTTGAACATGCAATCTCAGCTATTGTTAGTGAGGAAACCAGGTTGAAATTAGAGGCAGCCGGGTCAGTGACACAAGGCATCATGCATCGGCGATCAGCACTCTAAGCAGCAGATGGTGGAAATTATCAAAGGCCAGGATCAAATATAGCTAAGAAGAAATGCTTCGAGTGCGGTCAGCCAGGACACTTAAGGTTTTCATGCCCCGAATTAATGGGAGGTGGTAGAGGAAGAGGGCAGGACTGGCGGGGAAGAGGTCGTGGCCGTGGTCTTGAAGGACGAGGTGGTCGAGGTACACGTCTTGCTGGTAAAGTAAACACGTCTGTGATCACTGAAAATACTACTCAAACTATAAATGTTGAGATAAGTGCTGAGGATTAGGATAAGTGGTGTCAATTCAAGGGGCTACATTTAGGTGACAAGTCAACAGCTGAAGCGCCACCAACATTTGCCTTTAATGCCTCTGCAAATTTCAGTGGTAACAATTCTCACATTATGATATGTAAATCCATTGATACACCATGGTTACTAGATTCAGGTGCATCTAGACATATGGCTGGCTCCTACAAAATTTTTATTGATTATAATCCTGAGTTAAAGAAGCAAGATGTTAAATTAGCTGATGGGTCCTCCCAACCTATTATGGGCGGTGGGACAATTATGTGCAACACTGATATGTACTTGTCATCTGTTTTGCATGTTCCCTCATTCCCAATAAATCTGCTATCTATCAGCTGCATTATGAAAGAACTTAATTGTGTCGCTATCTTCTTTCCCTCATGGTGTCTCTTTTAGGAACTTGGGACTGGAAGAAGACTTGGGACGGGGAGCATGCGTGATGGGTTGTATTTTCTATATGATAATTTGTCACCCACAGTTGGAGCTGCTACGTTCCATTCACCACTTGAAGAATTCCTCCACCACCGCAGGCTAGGACATATATCTTTTGTCACTCTCAGTCAGCTTTATCCTGATCTCTATAATAAAGTTAACAAGGGGAGTCTAGTATGTGATGCTTGCCTATATGGTAAACAAACGCGTAGCTCTTATACATCTTTCCCGACCACCATTTGGGTAGATCACTGAGAGGGGTGTATTGTGCAATATCTCATAATAGGGGTCTGCTTCTTCAGCTTTGGCATCTCAATTGATCATGCACTCGAATAGAATGGGTGCTAAGCCACGATACCACTCTCAAGACATTTGAACATGAGGACTATTCTCCACAACTGGACAATGGATCTTGTAGGATGTTAACTACCGTAAGTCGTTCTTTGAGCGTAATGGTAATACACATGAACTTTACAAAGCGATGGTGGAAGAGAAATATGACTGGAACTCCGACAAGGATAACATTCTTGACATTGATTATGATCCTGAAGAGGGATACGAGGATAATGTTCTTAGCGTTCAAGAGGGGTACGAGGATAATAGTCTTGACTGCGAAGATGATAGTGACGAGGATAACACTCTTGACGAGGGATATTATGGAAATTATTATTTCCTTGGGCTTCATCCTTATAAAGTAATTGTCTTCTTAATTTCATCAGGGAGAAAAACAAGAGGACTGACCTATGATTGGAAAAAGTCAAAATTTCAGGACTTGGGAAATGTGTGTTCAGCATATTACGACCCCATCTGCGGACTACCAGGCGTAGTGACATATGCAGCTTTCCCGTATACGCCTTGTTGGATAGGTGAAGATCAATGGCTATCTAGGAAAAACTTGGCATTGGAAGAGGAATCCACCTTTACTCTCATGGACTTGTACGAGATGCGCAAGTTCTGTGGGCGTGCCAAGAGGATCAAGGACTCTAACACCAAGATTCGTCGCAGACGCCACTAGTAGGTGTTAAACGTTCATATTGTAACGTAGTTGCCTAGGATAGATATACTCGGTTATGTAGTTTCCTTGAGATGTACTCTTCCTCTCTTAACTGAATATCTCTATCTTCTTATCCCTTCTTCTCCAAGATGTAATCCTAACGATGTATGTGCTACAAGGAGGTGCGCACCTGCCTATAAACACGTATGGTGCCCCCTCACACCAAGGGTAATACTCTTTCTACCTTCGCACATGGTAATCAGAGCAACTCCCTTCCAACTCATCTAGCTTTCAATCTCCATTAATGCCTAGCTATGTCTTCTCTGGTTCCTCCCAGATCGGCCTCAACAACCAGGTCACGGAGAAGCTCACCCGTACGAACTATGTACTGTGGCGCGTCCAGATCACGCCACAACTAAGGGGAGCTGGCGTCTTCGGCTATGCCGATGGCAGCATGCCAGAGCCAGCCCGTTTCCTTCCTGGCAAGGACAAGGACAACAAAGACTCCACCGAGCCCAACCCTCTCCACCCAATATGGGTCTGGGAGGATCAACAGGTGATCGGGTACCTTCTCAACAATCTCTCCAAAGAGGTGTTGGTGCAGGTGACCGCGATCACCATGACGCACGCACTCTGGACAACCTTGGCGGCCATGTTCTCCTTGCAATCGCTTAGCCGCATCAACAACATCTGCACGGCTCTGCTTCATGCGCAAAAAGGAACCCAGCCGGTCGCCACCTTCCTCACCTACATGCACGACCTTGCCGATGAGCTCGCCGCGGCTGGCAAACCTCTGCAAGACAACGAGATCGTCTCCTACATCATCCACGCGCTGGACATGGAGTACCAGCCTCTGGTGTCGGCCCTCGATGCCCGCACCACTCCTGTCACCCTGGATGAGTTGTTCACTATGTTAAGCAACTTTGATCAACGTGTCGCGCTCTACCAGGGTTTGGGCGGCTTCAAGTCATCCGTGAATGCCACCTCTTGTGGCCGCGGCGGTCGCTATGGCGGACCTCCACGCGGCAAGGCCAGATCGGGTGGTAGCGGGAGCTCCTCCAATAACAACAATCCTTGCACCGGGCGGCCCTCCTCCAACAATCCCAAGGGACGCCGCGGCGGTGGTGGCGGCGGCGGCTCGAACAGAGCGCGCCCTGATGCACTGCGCTGTCAAACCTACGACAAGCTCGGGCACAACACCAAGGATTGCTGGTATCGCTACGATGACGAAGATGACTCCTTCTAGGATGAGGACAAGGTGGTTGCAGCTACGGATGGTTCCTATGGCGTCGACACGAACTGGTACGTCGACAAAAGCACCACCGAACACATCACCGGCGAGCTAGAGAAGGTCACCATGCGGGAAAAATACTTGGGCAAGGACCAGATCCACACTGCCAGTGGTGCAGGTATGAGGATCTATCACATTGGTCATACGATTATTAAAACTCCCCATCGCAAACTTCATCTTAGAAATTTTTTGCATGTCCCTCGTGTCAGTATGAATCTTCTTTTCGTTCATAGAACTGCCATTGATAATCATGTCTTCCTCGAGTTTCATCCTTTTTTCTTTTTGATAAAGGATCAGGCAATGAAGAAAATTCTCTATCGAGGTAGATGTGTTCGAGGGCTCTACCCGTTGATCCTAGAGCGTAGAAGATTCAAAAAAAGAGCTTATGGTGTTGCAAAACTCTCGTTAACATGATGGCACAATTAATTAGGCCATGCTTCCTTTTCTTTAGTTGAAAGATTTCTTAGGAAAAATAAGCTCTCGTTTGTTAGTGAGTGAAATATTGAAACAATTTGTGATTCATGTCCACGTGCTAAGAGTCATCAATTACCGTATCCAGTATCCACTAGTGTTTCTACCAAATCGTTGCAATTAATTTTTTCCATTGTTTGGGGCCCTGCCCCTACCTCTATTGGTAGACACACATACTATGTAAGTTTTATCGATGATTATAGCAAGTACTCCTAGATATATCTCCTTAAGAAACGATCTGATGTGTTTCAAGTTTTTCAAAACTTCCAAGTGCTTGTTGAGCGCAAGTTCGACAACAAGATCATTGTTGTCCAGTCAGACCGAGGAGGAGTGTACGAAAAATTAAACTCTTTCTTCCAAAACCTTGGCATTACTCACCATGTGTCGTGGATTTGTCATGCCAGATGTCCTTCGTGTCAGGACTTAGTCATGAGGCTAGTGCACCTATGTGATAGCTTGAGAGGGGTTGAGTGGGACGAGAGACGCGAGGTTTTTTTTACCCAGGTTCGTCCCCTCACGGGGGAGGTAAAAGTCTACATCATGCTTCATTGATATTGATGATGCTGATCACGATTACAAGGGTGCTCTATCTCTAGAGCTATAGACTTGTCTGTCTAGCCCTAACTTGTCCAACTTGTGAAACTTGTCCCTCTTGGGGTGCCCTGTCTCTCCTTATATAAGTTGGAGGGGCGGGTTACATGTGGAGTCCTAGTAGGATTAGGACTAGTATATCTTCTATTACAAATCGGATACAAGTCCGTGTCTTGCTTCCTTGTAAGGGAAATATTCCTCATGCCTTTCCTCTTAAGCCGGCCCATCGTAATATGAGCCAACTTTCCATGAACCGCCTTCTGGGCCACCAGGTGTTGTTGCTCCTCTGACCCACCTGCCGGGTCACCAATGAGTCGACGGGTCAGGGCGGGTCACCAGTGAGTCGCCAAGTCCGGCCGGGTCATACATCCGGCCCGGTTACACCGCGGGGTATATCCCCGACATTAGCCCACAGATTAATTTGGATTTATCCATGTTAAACTGATCTTGCAAAATAAACACAAGAACAAATTTGACAGGTTGTACTCCGGGTTAAAAATTCTTGTAAGCCGACACCTCATCATCCTTAAGTCCTTGTCATTTCCTTCTTCTGGAAAGTCCGGGTTAATAGGCCAACTTCATAATCAATTTGCTGACATTGGTCTCTCACGGAAAATATTGTGAAGAATAATTCATTTGATTCAGCTCCCAATGCTTCACCAAAAAATATTGGTCTTGAAATACTCATCTGATTTTCAACCGGCTTGAAGATGTAGAACTCTCTTATATGCATATCACTTGTAGCCCCCAACTCTTAAGAAGGGAGCGTAGTAACAGCTTAAGACTTGCTTCAATATAAATGTTGCAACCTTGAAGAAATCCGGGTTGTTCATCTCAGTCACTAGTCATAAACTGAATATTCCACATATGTAGCCCCCAAGTGTCGGGTTGTCATGCTTGTAGCAACCTGGGACTTGTAATTGCCTTGTTCTCATAAAAACTTCAACCAGTGTATCCCCCAAGGGCCTGGTCATTATACAATAATGAACAGGGACTTTGTAGATGTTGGGGATCGTTGCAGAAATTAAAAAAAATTACGCATCACCAAGATCAATCTATGGAGAGACTAGCAACAAGAGAGACGAGAGTGTATCTTCATACCCTTGAAGATCGCAATGCGGAAGCGTTACTAGAACGCGGATGAAGCAGTCGTACTCGCGGCGATTCAAATCGTGGAAGATCCGATCTAACGTCGAACGCACGGCGCCTCCGTGTTCAACACACGTACATCCCGAGGACGTCTCCTCCTTCTTGATCCAGCAAGGGGAGATGATAAGTTGAGGAAGAACTCCGACAACACGACATCATGGTGGTGGAGCTTGTGGTTCTCCGGCAGGGCTTCGCCAAGCACTACTACTACTACAGAGGTGTTGGGGAGGGAGAGGGCTGCGCCAGGGGAAGGGTGCAGCAGCCCTCCTCTCTATTTATAGGGGCAAGGGAGAGGGGGGCCGGGCCCCTCCAGATGCATCTAGAGGGGGCGGCGGCCAAGGGGAGGTGGCTTGCCCCCCCAATCCAAGGGGGCGCCCCCTTTATGGTTTCCCCTAAACCCTGGGCGCATGGGCCCTAGGGGGGTTTGGCACCCAGCCCACGTAGGGGCTGGTTCCCTCCATATTCAGCCCATAGGGCCGTCCGGGGCATGTGGACCCTCCGGGTGGACCCCCGGAACCCTTTCGGTGGTCCCGGTACAATATTGATAAACCCCCGAACATTTCCGACGACCGAATAAGGACTTCCCATATATAAATCTTTATCTCCAGACCATTGCGGAACTCCTCGTGACGTCCGGGATCTCATCTGGGGCTCCGAACAATATTCGCTAACTGCATACTAATTTCCATAACAACTCTAGCATCACCGAACCTTAAGTGTGTAGACCCTACGGGTTCGGGAATCATGCAGACATGATCGAGACATCTCTCCGGCCAATAACCAACAACGGGATCTGGATACCCATGTTGCTTCCCACATGTTCCACGATGATCTTATCGGATGAACCACGATGTCCAGGATTCAATCAATCCCGTATACAATTCCCTTTGTCAATCGGTACGTTACTTGCCCGAGATTCGATCGGCGGTATCCCAATACCTCGTTCAATCTCGTTACCGGCAAGTCACTTTACTCGTTCCGTAATGCATGATCCCATGACTAACTGCTTAGACACACTGAGCTCATTATGATGATGCATTACCGAGTGGGCCCAGAGATACCTCTCCGTCATACGAGTGACAAATCACAGTCTCGATTCATGCCAACCCAACAAACACTTTCGGAGATACCCGTAGTGCACCTTTATAGCCACCTAGTTACATTGTGACGTTTGGCACACCCAAAGCATCCCTACAGTATTTGGGAGTTGCACAATCTCATGGTCTAAGGAAAAGATACTTGACATTAGAAAAGCTTAGCAGACGAACTACATGATCTTGTGCTATGCTTAGGATTGGGTCTTGTCCATCACATCATTCTCCTAATGACGTGATCCCGTTATCAATGACATCCAATGTCCATGGTCAGGAAACCGTAACCATCTATTGATCAACGAGCTAGTCAACTAGAGGCTCACTAGGGACATGTTGTGGGCTATGTATTCACACATGTATTATGATTTCCAGATAACACAATTATAGCATGAACAATAGACAATTATCATGAACAAGGAAATATAATAATAACCATTTTATTATTGCCTATAGGGCATATTTCCAACAGTCTCCCACTTGCACTAGAGTCAATAATCTAGTTACATTGTGATGAATCGAACACCCATAGAGTTCTGGTGTTGATCATGTTTTGCTCGTGGAAGAGGTTTAGTCAACGGATCTGCGACATTCAGATCCGTATGCACTTTACAAATATCCATGTCTCCATCTTGAACATTTCCACGAATGGAGTTGAAGCGACACTTGATATGCCTGGTCTTCTTGTTAAACCTGGGCTCCTTGGCAAGGGCAATAGCTCCTGTGTTGTCACAGAAGAGAGTCATCGGGCCCGACGCACTGGGAATAACTCCTAGGTCGGTAATGAACTCCTTCATCCAGATTGCTTCATGTGCTGCCTTTGAGGCTGCCATGTACTCCGCTTCACATGTAGATCCCGCCATGATGCTTTGCTTGCAACTGCACCAGCTGACTGCCCCACCATTCAAAATAAACACGTATCCGATTTGTGACTTGGAGTCATCCAGATCTGTGTCAAAGCTAGCATCGACGTAACCCTTTACGACGAGCTCTTCGTCACCTCCATAAACAAGAAACATATACTTAGTACTTTTCAGGTACTTCAGGATGTTCTTGACCGTTGTCCAGTGTTCCATACCGGGATTACTTTGGTACCTTCCTACCAAACTAACAGCAAGGTTCACATCAGGTCTGGTACACAACATGGCATACATAATAGACCCTATGGCCGAGGCATAGGGGATGACACTCATCTTTTCTCTATCTTCTGCCGTGGTCGGGCATTGAGCCGTGCTCAATCTCACACCTTGCAAATACAGGCAAGAACCCCTTCTTGGATTGATCCATATCTTCAATATCTTGTCAAGGTATGTTCTTTGTGAAAGACCAATGAGGCATCTCGATCTATCTCTATAGATCTTGATGCCTAATATGTAAGCAGCTTCTCCAAGGTCCTTCATTGAAAAACACTTATTCAAGTAGGCCTTTATGCTTTCCAAGAATTCTATATCATCTCCCACCAATAGTATGTCATCCACATATAATATGAGAAATGCTACAGAGCTCCCGCTCACTTTCTTGTAAACACAGACTTCTCCATAAGTCTGTGTAAACCCAAACGCTTTGATCATCTCATCAAAGCGAATGTTCCAACTCCGAGATGCTTGCACCAGCCCATAGATTGAGTGCTGGCGCTTGCATACCTTGTCAGCATTCTTAGGATCGACAAAACCTTCCGGCTGCAACATATATAATTCTTCCTTAAGGAAACCATTAAGGAATGCCGTTTTGACATCCATCTGCCATATCTCGTAATCATAGAATGCGGCAATTGCTAACATGATTCGGATGGACTTCAGCTTCGCTACGGGTGAGAGGGTCTCATCGTAGTCAACCCCTTGAACTTGTCAGTAACCCTTAGCGACAAGCCGAGCCTTATAGATGGTCACATTAACATCCGCGTCTGTCTTCTTCTTAAAGATCCATTTATTCTCTATGGCTTGCCGATCATCGGGCAAGTCTGTCAAAGTCCATACTTCGTTTTCATACATGGATCCTATCTCGGATTTCATGGCTTCAAGCCATTTGTTGGAATCCGGGCCCGTCACCGCTTCTTCATAGTTCGAAGGTTCACCATTGTCTAACAACATGATTTCCAAGACAGGGTTGCCATACCACTCTGGTGCGGAACATGTCCTTGTGGACCTACGAAGTTCAGTAGTACCTTGATCCGAAGTTTCATGATCATTATCATTAACTTCCTCTCTAATCGGTGCAGGCACCACAGAAACATTTTCCTGAGCTGCGCTACTTTCCGGTTCAAGAGGCAGTACCTCATCAAGTTCTACTTTCCTCCCACTTACTTCTTTCGAGAGAAACTCTTTCTCTAGAAAGGATCCATTCTTGGCAACAAAGATCTTGCCTTCGGATCTGAGGTAGAAGGTATACCCAATAGTTTCCTTAGGGTATCCTATGAAGACGCATTTTTCCGACTTGGGTTCGAGTTTTTCAGGTTGAAGTTTCTTGACATAAGCATCGCATCCCCAAACTTTTAGAAACGACAGATTAGGTTTCTTCCCAAACCACAATTCATACGGTGTCATCTCAAGGATTTCGACGGAGCCCTATGTAAAGTGAATGCGGCAGTCTCTAAAGCATACCCCAAAATGATAGCGGTAAATCTGTAAGAGACATCATAGATCGCAGCAGGTCCAACAAAGTATGATTACGATGTTCGGACACACCATTACGCTGAGGTGTTCGAGGCGGCATGAGTTGTGAAACAATTCCACATTTCCTTAAGTGCATGCCAAATTCGTGACTCAAATATTCTCCCCCATGATCTGATCGTAAGAACTTTATTTTCCTGTCATGTTGATTCTCTACCTCACTCTGAAATTCCTTGAACTTTTCAAAGGTCTCAAACTTGTGTTTCATTAAGTAGACATACCCATATCTACTTAAGTCATCAATGCGGGTGAGAACATAACGATAGCCACCGCGAGCCTCAACGCTCATTGGACCGCACACATCAGTATGTATGATTTCCAATAAGTGGGTTTCTCGCTCCATTTTTCCGGAGAACGGAGTCTTGGTCGTTTTCCCATGAGTCATGGTTCGCACGTGTCAAATGATTCGTAATCAAGAGACTCCAAAAGTCCATCTGCATGGAGTTTCTTCATGCGTTTGACACCAATGTGACCAAGGCGGCAGTGCCACAAGTATGTGGGACTATCATTATCAACCTTACATCTTTTGGCATTCACACTATGAATATGTGTAACATCACGTTCGAGATTCAATAAGAATAAACCATTGACCAGCGGGGCATGACCATAAAACATATCTCTCATATAAATAGAACAACCATTATTCTCAGATTTAAATGAGTACCATCTCGCATTAAACGAGATCCAGATACAATGTTCATGCTCAAAGCTGGCACTAAATAACAATTATTGAGGTTTAAAACTAATCCTGTAGGTACATGTAGAGGTAGCGTGCCGACGGCGATCACATCGACCTTGGAACCATTCTCGACGCGCATCGTCACCTCATCCTTCGCCAGTCTCTGCTTATTCCGCAGCTCCTGTTTTGAGTTACAAATATGAGCAACCACACCGGTATCAAATACCCAGGAGCTACTACGAGTGCTGGTAAGGTACACATCGATAACATGTATATCATATATACCTTTGGTATTGCCGGCCTTCTTATCTGCTAAGTACTTGGGGCAGTCTCGCTGCCAGTGACCGTTTCCCTTGCAATAAAAGCACTCAGTCTTAGGCTTTGGTCCATGCTTTGGCTTCTTCCAGGCAAATGGCTTACCGGGCGCAACAACTCCCTTGCCGTCCTTCTTGAAGTTGTTCTTACCCTTGCCTTTCTTGAAACTAGTGGTTTTATTGACCATCAACATTTAATGTTCCTTTTTTATCTCCACCTCCGCTGATTTCAGCATTGAATATACCTTAGGAATGGTTTTCTCCATCCCCTGCATATTTAAATTCATCACAAAGCTCTTGTAGCTAGGTGGGAGCAACTGAAGGATTCTGTCAACGACCGCATCATCTAGGAGATTAACTCCCAGCTGAGACAAGCGGTTGTGCAACCCAGACATTTTGAGTATGTGCTCGCTGACAGAACTATTCTCCTCCATCTTACAACTATAGAACTTGTCGGAGACTTCATATCTCTCGACTCGAGCATGAGCTTGGAAAACCATTTTCAGCTCTTGGAACATCTCATATGCTCCGTGCTGATCAAAACGCTTTTGGAGCCCCGATTCTAAGCTGTAAAGCATGCCGCACTGAACCAGGGAGTAATCATCACTACGTGACTGCCAGGCATTCATAACATATTGAGTTGCTGGGAAAACAGGTGCTTCAAGGACATATGCTTTCTTGGCAGCTGTGAGGATGATCCTCAAGGTACGGACCCAGTCCGTATAGTTGCTGCCATCGTCTTTCAGCTTGGTTTTCTCTAGGAACGCGTTGAAGTTGAGGGCAACATTAGCGTGGGCCATTTGATCTACAAGACATATTGTAAAGATATTTAGACTAAGTTCATGATAATTAAGTTCATCTAATCAAATTATTTAATGAACTCCCACTCAAATAGACATCCCTCTAGTCATCTAAGTGGTACATGATCTGAATCGACTAGGCCGTGTCCGATCATCACGTGAGACAGACTAGTCATCAATGGTGAACATCTCCATGTTGATCGTATCTACTATATGACTCATGTTCGACCTTTCAGTCTCTTTTGTTCCGAGGCCATGTATGCACATGCTAGGCTCGTCAAGTCAACCTAAGTGTTTTGCATGTGTAAATCTGGCTTACACCCGTTGTATTCGAACGTTAGAATCTATCACACCCGATCATCACTTGGTGCTTCGAAGCAACGAACCTTCGCAACGGTGCACAGTTAGGGGGGGACACTTTCTTGAAATTTTAGCGAGGGATCATCTTATTTATGCTACCATCGTTCTAAGCAAATAAGATGCAAAAACATGATAAACATCAAATGCAATCAAATAGTGACATGATATGGCCAATATCATTTTGCTCCTTTTGATCTCCATCTTCGGGGCGCCATGATCATCATTGTCACTGGCATGACACCATGATCTCCATCATCGTGTCTTCATGAAGTTGTCTCGCCAACTATTACTCCTACTACTATGGCTAACGGTTAGCAATAAAGTAAAGTAATTACATGGCGTTTTCATTGACACGCAGGTCATACAATAAATTAAGACAACTCCTATGGCTCCTGCCGGTTGTCATACTCATCGACATGCAAGTCGTGATTCCTATTAGAAGAACATGATCAATCTCATACATCACATATATCATTCATCACATCCTTTTGGCCATATCATATCACACGGCATATGCCGCAAGAACAAGTTAGACGTCCTCTAATTGTTGTTGCAAGTTTTTACGTGGCTGCTATAGGTTTCTAGCAAGAATGTTTCTTACCTATGCCAAAACCACAATGTGATATGCCAATTTCTATTTACCCTTCATAAGGACCCTTTTCATAAAATCCGATCCGACTAAAGTAGGAGAGACAGACACCCGCTAGGCACCTTATGCAACTAGTGCATGTCAGTCGGTGGAACCAGTCTCACGTAAGCATACATGTAAGGTCGGTCCGGGCTGCTTCATCCCACGATGCCGCCGAATCAAGATAAGACTAGTAACGACAAGTAAATTGACAAAATCGACGCACACAACATCTTGTGTTCTACTCGTGCATAGAAACTACGCATAGACCTAGCTCATGATGCCACTGTTGGGGATTGTTGCAGAAATTAAAAAATTTATACGCATCACCAAGATCAATCTATGAGGAGACTAGAAACGAGAGAGAGGGGAGTGTATCTTTATACCCTTGAAGATCGCGATGCGGAAGCGTTACTTGAACGTGGATGAGGGAGTCGTACTCGCGGCGATTCAAATCGCGGAAGATCCGATCTAATGCCGAACGGACAGTGCCTCCGCGTTCAACACACATACAGCCCGAGGACGTATCCTCCTTGATCCAGCAAGGGGAGAGGAGAAGTTGAGGAAGAATTCAGGCAGCACGACGACGTGGTGGTGGAGCTTGCGGTTCTCCGGCAGGGCTTCGCCAAGCACTACTACTACGGAGGTGTTGGGGAGGGAGAGGGCTGCGCCAGGGGAAGGGTGCGGCAGCCCTCCCACCTCCTCTCTATTTATAGGGGAAAGGGAGAAGTGGGCCAGGCCTCTCCAGATGGATCTAGAGGGGGGTGGTGGCCAAGGGGAGGTGGCTTGCCCCCCCCCCCCAAGCCAAGGGGGCCCCCTTTAGGGTTTCCCCTAAACCCTAGGCGCATGGGCCCTAGGGGGGTTTGGCGCCCAGCCCACCTAGGGGTTGGTTCCCCTCCATATTCATCCCATAGGGCACTCCGGGGCAGGTGGACCCTCCCGGTGGACCCCCGAAACCCTTTCGGTGGTCCCGGTACAATACCGATAAACCCTCGAACATTTCCGGCGACCGAATAAGGACTTCCCATATATATATCTTTATCTCCCAACCATTTTGGAACTCCTCGTGACATCCGGGATCTCATCCGGGACTCCGAACAACATCCGGTAACCGCATACTAATTTCCATAACAACTCTAGCGTCACCGAGCCTTAAGTGTGTAGATCCTACGGGTTCGGGAATCATGCAGAGATGACCGAGACATCTCTCCGGCCAATAACCAACAGCGGGATCTGGATACCCATGTTGGTTCCCACATGTTCCACGGTGATCTTATCGGATAAACCACGATGTCAAGGATTCAATCAATCCCATATATAATTCCCTTTGTCAATCGGTATGTTACTTGCCCGAGATTCGATCGTCGGTATCCTAATACCTCGTTCAATCTCGTTACCGGCAAGTCACTTTACTCATTCCGTAATGCATGATCCCGTGACTAACTTCTTAGACACATTGAGCTCATTATGATGATGCATTACCAAGTGGGCCCAGAGATACCTCTCCGTCATATGGAGTGACAAATCCCAGTCTCGATTCGTGCCAACGCAACAGACACTTTCGGAGATACCCGTAGTGCACCTTTATAGCCACCCAGTTACGTTGTGACGTTTGGCACACCCAAAGCATTCCTACAGTATCCGGGAGTTGCACAATCTCATGGTCTAAGGAAAAGATACTTGACATTAGAAAAGGCTTAGCAGACGAACTACACGATCTTGTGCTATGCTTAGGATTGGGTCTTGTCCATCACAACATTCTCCTAATGATGTGATCCCGTTATCAATGACATCCAATGTCCATGGTCAGGAAACCGTAACCATCTATTGATCAACGAGCTAGTCCACTAGAGGCTCACTAGGGACATGTTGTGGTCTATGTATTCACACATGTATTATGATTTCCGGATAACACAATTATAGCATGAACAATAGACAATTATCATGAACAAGGAAATATAGTAATAACCATTTTATTATTGCCTCTAGGGCATATTTCCAACAGTAGATATGATCATGTAGATTTGAGCAGCAACATGTAGCGCCCAAGGGCCGACTCAGTAAGATAATACTGAGCTGGGACTTTATATATAATTTATTGAAAATAACATCATATGATGTAGCCTCCATCCTAGGGCTTGAACCCATGACCACAAGGTTAAGAACCTTGTGCTCTACCAACTAAGCAATGGACCATTCAATATAATGGATTAAGGCTTGTGTACTTTGAATTTTTGATAGGAGCAACTAGAAGCACCCAAGGGCACGATGTGATGAGTCGGGTCTTCAGGAAGGCAAGTTAAAAATGACCTTGCATTAGCCCCCAAGTGTCATGGTGCATGCTTGTAGCGACATGAGTTCCATATTTGATATAATCATGATTTGAATAATGTAGCCCCCAAGTGCCGGGTCGTGTGCCTGCAATGACTCGGGACTATTCCTTCCATTGTAGAATAAATCATATCTATTGATAAAGAAATAATAACCATTGTGTTGAAGCAACTTTCGGAAACCTCAATCTTAATACTGGTTATTGATAACCATAATAAAAATCCAGCCATGTTGGCTATTCAAGATTTGAATAATATAACCCGGTATGAAAACCTCAGTCATTCAATATCATAATGAAAATCCATCCATGTTGTCTATTCAAGATTTGAATACCTTATCTGTTGACAAGTAAATCCAGAGTTAAATACCCGACAGCTCTTGGCTGATGGCGACTTAATACGCATCCATTGTAATCAGGGATTTTTGTAAGCCGGTGGCTTATAGCCTTTGTAAAAATCAATAACTGATAACCCACCCATGGCGACTCATAGTCATGTCCAGTTTTTGAAAAGATCAGTTTGGCGTCTTGTAGCCTCAATAAGCTTAGTATGTAGCAATATAACCCGGAGCAGAATATCCCGACAATATTTTCAGATGGCCAGATGATGGGCTTAAATCAAATGATTGATATGAGCAATAGTAGTATCTTTATGTGTAAAGCTCTGCATGTCCTACACAAAGTTTAAATAACATATACCCTGGCGACTTAACGTCAAAAGCCAGGGCGGATAACAACCCAAACATAATATAGTCTTATGTAATTATGGAAAAGACTAGAATTAAGGCCATTCAAGCCTAAACATACTAGCGAATTAAAGTCAAAAGCCAGGGCGGGTTATCAAACCTCGCATATTCATCCAACAATTTAAAAACATACCTGGAAAATTGGCTCAAATTGCTGGCTTACATTGCCACATCCAGTGAGGGTAACAATCCAATGATTTATAAGCACATGATTCCAATGCCGCAATCCAAAGTATACTGGCGACTTAATGTCCAAAGCCAGGGCGGGTTATCAAACCTCGCATCTTCATATAACAAGTATAAAATATACTTGTGAATTTGGTTCATACTGCCGGCTTACATCGCCATATCCAATGAGGTTGACAGCCCAAAGATTCATAACGCATAACACCAATTGCACAATCAAAGTACACTGGAGACTTAACATCTAAAGCCAGGATGGGTTATCAAAAACCTGAATATTCATACCATTATTGGAAAACGTACCTAGAGATTTGACATCATGGTGATACCTCAATAATTGTAATATGTCGCGGGTATAGGCATGCAATATCATGATTTTGATTTCTCAAGGCAAAGATATGTTGGCGACTTAACGTCCGCTATCAGGGCGGGTCATCAAACCCAAAGATGCTCAATCATGAGTCATATGATGAAGGCTACATGGCCTGTGAAATTAGTTCATCACTACAAAAAAAAGACACATTCGTGATATTTTGGGCCGAACAATTTTTTCTCTCATACATATGACACTTCTATGACGATAATTGTGACAAAACCCGGTATCGTCATAGATGTGGTGGGCTCCTACTTCTATGAAAAAAAATCATGACAGAAAATGGGCTTTTCGTCCTGGGCGGGCCGGAGACGCAGTGGCATGACATTCTTTGGGCCGTCCATGACGGAAAAAACCATGGTAGAAGCGAGGGGGAGGAAAATTTCGGGGAGTTCCCGGTTACGGTGGGAGGTCGGGAGCCGAGCGATGCGTGTTTCTCTCGTACACGTATGCGCGTGTGTGCGAGGCGTTGGCTCTAACTGAACCCGAGCGAGGCGTTGGGCTCTAACTGAACCCGAGCGATTGCACTGCAGGCTACGCGTTATTGAACCCGAGCGATCGATCGATGGTTGTTAACTAAACCCGATCGAGCGATTCCTTCGCTACTGCTGCTAACTGAAGCCGATCGACGCTGCCTCT
>NC_057794.1:86533672-86539307 GCF_018294505.1 Triticum aestivum | reverse complement strand
TAAATGAACAGGACCCCGTGGTGTGGAGGAGGGCTGGATGAATAGTAGACGGTGGAGGGGTGCCCGTGGAGGGGTGGTTGAACAGGACCCCGTGGTGTGGAGGGCTGGATGAACAGTAGATGGTGGAGGGGTGCCCATGGAGGGGTGGTTGAACAGTAGCCGGTGGAGTAGCGCACGGTGGAGGCTGGATGAACAGGAGCCCGTGGAGGCTAGAGGAGGTCGACGGTAGCCCGTGGAGGCTGGAGGAGGTCGACGGTGGAGATGAACAGTATCCTGTGGAGTCCCGTTTTGCGGTACGCCACACCCCTCCTGATGAACAGGACCCCTGTTTTGACCATAGGAGGTCCGTTTCGTCCGTTTTGCGGTACGCCACACCCCTCCCGATCAACAGGACCCCTGTTTCGACCGTAGGAGGTCCGTTTCCTCCGTTTTGCACTACGCCACACCCCTCCCGATCAACAGGACCCCCGTTTCGACCGTAGGAGGTTTGTTTCCTCCATTCTGCGGTACGCCAGGCCTCGTTTCCATCACCTGTTCCGTCCAAGCCCTCCTAATGAACACGACCACACATTCCGTTCCGACCCAGCTGGTTGGCTCCCACGCGTTCCGTTGCCTCTCGATGAACACGACGCATTCCGTTGCCTCCTGATGAACACAACGCATTCCGTTGCCTCCCCATGAACACGACGCATTCTGTTGCCTCCCCATGAACACGACGACGACGCTGTTTCTCCGTTCCGACCTAGCCATGTACACGAGCCCTGGACGTACGTATGCGCGAGTAGGCGTTCGAGACCCCGCCCGTATGTACACATACGTGGCCGTATTTTCTTTCTTGCACCTTGGCCGCTTTACGTACGTGTACATGCTACGTGCGCGCCTCTACTATGACATGTGCGCGCCTCTACATCGACCAGTATGTACGTACACGTTCGCGACCAGAATGACAACACTACGTACGCTTTGACCAGGTGGGTCCCGACTGTCAGGCACTTCCTTGCGTGCGAAGATGTAGCTAGTGGGTCCCAGCAGTCAGGGGGGCGAATCGTTTTGTTTTTTTGGCCGGACGCACTTCCTTGCATGCGAAGGTGTAGCTGGTGGGTCCCAGCAGTCATGGGGGAAACGTTTTTTTTCGCGAAATACGGTGGCCTGTCCGGTGGGTCCCCGCTGTCAGGTGGAGGAATAATTATTTTGCACGTAATAAGAAGGCACTTCCTTGCTGCGGCCGTGGACCCAGCTGTGAGCCTCTCCACGTACAGTCCACGTCCAATGGAAGTCGTTCCTTGACCACGTTGACCACGCCGCGCCGAGAGCACCAGGGCGATGGACGACGGCGAGGCCTAGGAAGGGGACGACGTGGAGCCGGGGAAGACGCGGCAGTGGATGCCCACGTGTAGAGGAGTACGAGGGTTCACTGGTTCGCTGCGGTGTGAGGCTGCCGTCGCCGCAGAATAACAGGTGGTGTGGATGAGTAGAGGGATGGCCTAGCCAGTGGTGGGAGTAGTAGGGGCTGGTGAGGCCTCTGCCGCATCGCAGCCGGCCACGGGAGGCAGGAGCACGAGGCACGACCGGCGCTGGTTTGGGCGGCTGGAGCAAGAAGACCAGAGGTTGAAGAAGCACTACAGCCATTGGATGGACATCGTACGGTCACTGGAGCTAGAATCGTGCATATTGACTAAGTTGACAAAGCCCTCCGTCCCCGTCAACTTACAAGTCAGCCTGCCACTATACTGGGTCCCAGCTAACAGGGGGAGTATTCATTTTTTTGTGCGTAATAAGGAGGCACTTCCTTGCGTGCGAAGATATAGCTGGTGGGTCTGAGCTATCAGCGGCGGTAACATTTTTTCGCGAAATACAGAGGCCCTTTCGGTGGGTCCCTGATGTCAGGTGGAGAAATCATTATTTTGCGCGTAATAAGGAGGCATTTCCTTGCGTGCGGTCGTGGACCCAGCTGTCGGCCTCTCCACGTACAGTCCACTTCAGATGCATGTCGGTCATTGACCACGTTGACCAGGCCGCGCCGAGAGCACCAGGGCGGTGGGCGATGGCGAGGCCTAGGAAGGGAACGACACGGAGGCAGGGAAGACTCGGCAGTTGTTTCCCATGCGGAGGGGAGTACGACTGTATGAGGGTTTGCTGGTTCGTCTGCTGTCGCCGGAGAATAACAGCAGGTGTGGGTGAGTACAGGGATGGCTAGGCCAACGATGGGAGTACGGTGGGGCGGTGAGGCCTCCGCGGCAGCACAACCGGCCGCGGGGAGGAGGGAGCAGGCAGTCGCCCCGACGCTTCTTTGAGCGGCTGGAGCAGGAAGAGCAGAGATTGAAGAAGCACGACGGCCGTTCGATGGACATCGTATGGTCACTGGAGCTAGAATCGTTCATATTGACTAAGTTGACAAAGCCCTCCGTCCCCGTCAACTTAGTAGGCCCAGAAGTCAGCCTCCCACCATGGTGGGTCCCAACTAGCAGGGGAGTATTCATTTTTCTGTGCGTAATAAGGAGGCACTTTCGGTGGGTCCAAGCTGACAGCGGGGGAACGTTTTTTCATGAAATACGGTGGTCCGTCCGGTGGGTCCCAGCAGTTAGGGGCAAATGTTTTTTCGAGAAATACGGTGGCCCGTCCGGTGGGTCCAAACATTCAGGGGGGAAACGTTTTTTTCGCGAAATACTAGTGGCCCGTCCGGTGGGTCCCTGCTGTCAGGTGGAGGAATAATTATTTTGCGCATAATAAGGAGGCACTTCCTTCCGGCTGCCATGGACCCAGTTGTTAGCCTCTCCACGTACAGTACTCTTCCGATGGAAGTCGGTCGTTGACCACATTGACCACGTCGCGGCGAGAGCACCACGGTGGTGGACGACGGCGAGGCCTAGGAAGGGGACGACGCAGAGCCAGGGAAGATGCGACAGTGGATGCCCACACGAAGAGGAGTACGAGGGTTCACTAGTTTGGCTGCGGTGTGAGGCTGCCGTCGCCGCAGAATAACAAGGGGAGTGGGTGAGTGGAGGGATGGCCTGGCCAGCGGTGGTAGTAGTATGGGGACGGTGAGACCTTCGCGGCAGAACAGTCGGCCACGAGAGACAGGAGCATGCGGCATGACCGGCGCTGCTTTGGGCGGCTGGGGCAAGAAGACCAGAGGTTGAAGAAGCACTACGGCCGTTGGATGGACATTGTTGACCACGCCCCGCTGAGAGCACTAGGGTGGTGGACGACGGCGAGGCCTATGAAGGGAGCGACACAGAGTCGGGGAAGACACAGCAGTGGCTTCCCACGCGGTGGAGAGTACGAGGGTTGACTAGTTCGGCTGCTGTTGCAGGAAAATAACAGGAGGTGTGGGTGAGTAGAGGGATAGACAGGCCAGGGATGCAAGTATGATGGGGCCGTGAGGCCTGCCCGGCAGCACTGCCGGCCACGGGAGGCGGGAGCAGGCGGTTCCGACGGCGCTGGTTTGGGCAGCTGGGGCAGGAAGATCAGAGACTGAAGACGCACGATTGTCGTTAGATTGACATCTAACGGTCTGACGCTGGTAGAGTCGATTGTTGACTAAGTTCGTTTTTGAGAAACCTTGTGTACGCATGAACTTAGTAGGCCCACAAGTCAGCCTCCAAATCTGTGGCAGATAACATAAAGCCCATTTGCTATTTTTTATAATTTGCAGCCCATTTGCTAATTCTTAAGTAATTTATTACAGCCCATTTTCTGCCCAGGACCACGGTCAAAAAGTTCAACCTTATTTTGCATATTTCAGTGGAGTCCGAACTGTTGTAATCCCGAAATAATAAACATTTTTAAGAACTTATTGATTTGCCAAAAAAATCGTTTTGTTTTTGTAAGCAAATAAGACGTGGGACAATTGAGTTGGTTTAAGGGAAAACCAGTGGTAAAAAAATCAGCATTGGGTGGGAAAAAACACCAAAAATAAGGATGTAAATATGAAAAGGGAATTTTATGTGTTTTCAATATAATGATACGTGTATATGAACTAGTAAAACTATAGGTAGAGATTAGAAAACGGATGTAGGACATGCGTTTCAAGGGGATAATAGAACTGGGCTGTGTGTTTGATTCAGTAAAAAAACTACCTGCGGATGTTGTAAGACAAAATATAACTAACGCTAGCGGGCCTGAGGCCAGTAGATACCTGTTGGATCTTTGTGCCCCGTTGTCGTCATGGGCTGGGCCTGTTAAAAACAAAACCAACCCTGGGCAGTCTACAACCCAGTTGAAACTTGCTCGACCTGAAGGAACAATATACGTGCTCAATAAACGAGAGAATTCTGCAAGTACAGATTGATAACTGGGATGCATCACGGATATTGTTTTTTTATCGTGATAATAAGTGCATGCACTTGTTTTGAAAAAATTGGAGAACTCGAAATTCGAACGCGGGTGCTTATGCTACCCATCAAATAAAAATCAGGTGCCTAAAAATTTGTTTCGAAACAAATGATTCAACTTTATATCCACGTCGACCCTCGGCATGATGGTTGGAAGCAAATGCAAGTTCATACCAAAAGATCGTTAACAACAATACCAACTTGCGGACGACAAGGTAGTACAACTACCAATACCAAACTAACTTATAATCTTTTTACTCCTGGCCCTAGTGTTCGCCTAGTAGAAAATCTTGCAGAGGACCAGCTCCCACTCCTTCTCTTGCTCCAGGTCCCCAAGGTGGTACTGGTGCATCACCCAGTTGGTCCTCTGCTGGTCGAAGTTCTTGTTGGTGTGCAGCACCAGAACCTTTTTTGCTGCCCGTCTGCCGTCCGTTGACCATCACCGGCAAGGTATTGCCGGTCTTGTGCCACATCGCGTGCATGCCGCACTCCGACTGTATCTTGCAACGCGTCCACGTGCCCCTTTTGAACGCCCTGGAATTTCACTGGAAGAAATGCTTCCTTAGTCCACTCAGTGTGATACCTGCAATATTGTGGAATACAGGTTTTAGTGTACCTAGTTGGCATTTTCATAACATTTTTGGCATGTTGCAGTCACTTGTTTCACTATTTATTAACTGTCAAATTGTAATTGCTTCACCAGGTCTGCGTCTAAAAAGAAAAATAGAGCTATAAACAAAGGAATATGTTTATGCAAGTAGACGGCCGATCGGTGTCTTACCTGGAAATTTCTCAGGTTAGGTGTAGCATATGCCGTGCTCGCTGTCGATGGTTGGTATGAACAAATCGATGAGAGACTGAAATCTCGCGCTGTCAGCACTCACTTTGGCCTCAAGGTGCTCGATCAGCTCCTGATCCGTGGGATCAAACTTGACGCCAGCCGGCAGCACCGACCAATCCTTCTTCGACTTGCATCGGTAATTCCAGTTATATGGTACTCAATGTATGATCAATCGACTGTTTTAAGTGAATGATGAAAGATTCCGACAGATAAATGGTACTCCAAATCTGATGTCCAGAATACCCGAACACGCCGCCAGGATTCTTGTGTCACCTCACGCGCAGCGTGTTGTCATGTCAATTCAATGTGTGGACATGATGAATAATTTGACCGACATATACTAGTACTGCTACTGTACTACTTACTAGTCGTATTTAGTGTCAAAATTTATACATAGATTTATCTAACAAGTACGCACTTGAAGCCTAACTGATATGTATATATATATACATACAGACAC